>NC_052505.1:54307084-54574591 GCF_014356525.2 Nilaparvata lugens | reverse complement strand
TCAGTTTTAGGGTACATTAGAAGAACATTATTTAGAAGTATTCAGTTGAAAAAACTGACAGTGAAGGCAGTTAAGTGTGAAGAACAACAAAGACAATAAAGAGTGAGCTAATCAGTTTTAGGAGCACATTAGAAGTATTCAAAAGACTGATAACATTAGTTTGTATGAGAAGAAAACTGACAACAAACAGAAAACTACTGTTGGATTAGAAGAATGTATTTCAAGTGAGTTTGCTAGTTGAGTAAATGGAAAATAAACTTACATTGGTTCCGCTGTTGTTTGGCGCTGCCATAGGCGAGGATTGATCTGATGACATCGTTGGAGTTTCAAACTGATACTAACAGAAGGACGCAGTTTTTCGTCATTATATATTATCAACTTGATGAATATAGATGGTAAGAAGTTGAAAGAAAGTATATCTGTTTTGTGCATATGTTGTATGCGAAATTTAGTACAGATGTGCGGAACACTGATAAGGAAACGTTTGCAAATTTCTTAAGGAACGGTCAAAATGTGTGTGTGCACCTTGCATGACTCTGTAACGGACCTAACATCTGCTAGCCGAGTGAAAGATATTAATTTATTCATTGTGCAGTGCACATGCATACTTATATAATTATTGCAACCCCCACATGTTCTGCGTGATAACAAACTGACAGTTGATGGTACCGAGCGGCGCAAAATTATAAAAGCATCGAGCGACATGATATTGCTTGCATTCGATTATAGTGTGACGTTTCATGCACAGTGCAAATGGACAAGCAACAATCCGATAAAGCAGCGACTGCGCCAACAAGCGAAGAAGCAGTCACACCATCAAACAACACGTAAGTATAATAACTTTTTAAATTAATTATAAACTGTAAAAAATTAGCAACAAGTTTTGCAAGTGTTTTCATCGACTGATTGAAAAACAAATATGATTAAAATGTTATACTCTAACAATCAAACTGAAAAAAGCGACAGTAAACAATTTGACTACTTTGAAAACAATTGTCTAACAACTGCAAACGTCGACTGAGGAGGTAATAATTGTGCTTGAAGTAAACTGGAAAAATATACTATCTGATTTATGATCGTTTGCAATTAAATTTTGAAAAACAATTGTCTAACAACTGCAAACGCTGGCTGAGGAGGTAATAATTGTGCTTGAAGTAAACTGGAAAAATATACTATCTGATTTATGATCATTCGTGCGTTTGCAAATAAATTTTGAAAAACAATTGTCTAACAACTGCAAACGCCGGCTGAGGAGGTAATAATTGTGCTTGAAGTAAACTGGAAAAACATACTATCTGATTTATGATCATTGTGCGTTTGCCATTTTATTCTATACAATTATTTCATTCTATATGTTTGTTTTTCAGCCTGGTTGAGTCGATAGCGCACGACAAGGAGGTGGAGGTGGAAATGGCAAGTGAGGAATGGTGCGTGGTTGACAGCAGCGAATCGCCGCCGCCAAAACGTGTGCACTTTTCCACAGCGTGCGATACGCCAAAACGTGGCGGACGGGGCCGCGGCATTTATTTTGCCGAACAACGACGCGTCATCGCTCAGGGCAGAGGCCGCCAAATTGATGTGGCGGTGTGAGCGCGGACTCGTCCAGTCGCAATAGTGGTCAGCAAGCGGAAGCATCATCATCGTCACTGATTCTGCTAGATGTGACAAACTCATCGCAGCCGAGGATCGTGAACGCTACTAAAATCGACAACGAAGTTGAAAACATTGACCCGCAGCAAACAAGCTCTTCACAGCGGTAAGACGGCAAAAACCTATTATTACTAATACTATTACTACTACTAGCAAAATCAAAAAACTATGGATTATACTATTGAACGAAGTACTAGCATAAATTCGTGTGCAGTTCGCTACAGATTTGTTTTTAGAAAATTATTCATCGATGTTGTTCAAACATTATTGCAAATTTTAAAGCCAAAAGTAATTGAATTAATTGTTGAAGAAAGTGATAATTTTGACAAAAATATTAAATGGTATTTTGTTACAACTGTTCAATTGAAAAAAGTAAATGTTGATAGCGGCAGCAGCAGCAGCAGCGATCAATCGCAACAAGAAGAAATCGTTGAAACTATGACAAACGCATCGTTTTACAGTTATACGTCATTGTTAATTAATGTTGATGAACAATTAGATATTTTGCAAGACCAATTTATTAGTGGTGTAGAGAAAATTGAATCAACGCTTGATAAATTTATTAGGTATGGCAGTGGTTGGACTGTAGTTAGAATCATTTCATTTGATTTGAATATTACTCGTTACAATCCTTTAGCTGGCGGAAATAGTACATACATTGAAACACCTGCTTTTATAAAAGCAAAAAGAGCCGTTATAAATGTAAAAAACACAAATGATAGTAAATGTTTTGTATGGAGTGTACTTAGCTATTTTCATTACAGACGTAGAAATATGAATGTTGACTATCTGATGCAATTTGAAAATAATCTAAATTTGACCGGTATTAAGTTTCCTACTACAGTGCATGACATTAAAAAATTTGAAGTGCAAAATTTAAACATTTCTATAACAGTGATTGCTTATGATGCTGCTAAAAAAAAGTTTTTCCCGTACCGTTGTTCAATTTATAGACAACGCGAACATAAAATCAATCTTCTACTATTGTCAAATGATACAACGCCGAAAAAATGGCATTATGTTCTGATAAACACGCGTCAAGGGTATAACGGATTGTCACGGCTACTGAGTCATCACTTGTCTTTGCATAATGGTCAAGTGTTCATTTGTCCATATTGTTTTAACAAATTTACAACTAACCGGCATGCAAATTGCGATGGAAAAACCAATCTAGAAAAACATATGGATTTGTGTTCAACATTTGCAATACAAAGAACAGTACTACCTAAACAGGGTGAAATGTTAAAGTTTAAAAATTTTTCGTACACACTAAAAAATAAGTACATTGCATTTGCCGATTTTGAAAGTTTTATTGTACCAACAAATAACGGTGAGGAGGAGGAGGAGCTCGATGACGATGACGATGTTGATGATTTGCTCGGAACTGATATAGGAAATAGCTTTACAAGGAAAACACAAAAACATGTTGCTTGCGGCTATGCGTTTATTATTTTAGACGAATCAGGTGAAATATTCTACGGCCCACGCGTTTATAGAGCTACAAGTGTTGGCGAGAAAATTATTGAACAATTTCTTGATGAGATCATTGCCATAGGTCGAAACTGTTCCATTGATATGCAACAAGAAGTGCCCATGATTGAATTGAATGAAGAACAATTATTAGCTTTTAACAATAGTACAGTATGTTTCTTGTGCAACGATGAATTTAAAGCCAACGAAATTCGTATTAGGCACCATTCTCATACAACAGGCCATTATCTCGGTGCAACGCACAAGTCATGTAATTTAAATGCAAAAGCACCAAAACTATTAAACTGTTTTTTTCATAATTTTCGCGGATATGATAGTCATTTCATTGTTAAGGCATTAGCAGGACGAAAGGAGAAAATTGATTGTATTGCAAACTCATCGGAAAAATTCCTCACAATTACAATAGATCGTGTTGTACGTTTCCTTGACAGTTTTCAATTCTTAAGCTCAAGTCTACAGTCACTTGTTGCCAATCTTGCAAGTGATACAGAAAACATTGATACTAATTTCAAAGTAATGTGTAAAATATTCAACGATAAAAATCAACAAAAACTTTTACTACGTAAAGGCGTGTACCCGTATCAGTACATAACAGATGCTGAAAAATTTGAAGAACAGCAATTGCCGACAATTGACTCATTTTACAGTACGCTTAATAATACAGCATTGCAAGTAGACGATTATGAGCATGCGCAGAAAGTTTGGCGCGAATTTAACATAAACTCATTGGGTGAATATCATGATCTCTACCTTTTGTCAGATTGCTTACTGCTGGCAGATATTTTTCAAAATTTTAGGACTGTATTTTTTACAATTTACAAACTGGATGTATCACACTTTGTATCGTTACCGCATTTTTCGTTGAATGCAATGTTATATTTGACTAAAGTACGTTTAGAATTAATTAGCAATGCTGATATGAACTTGCTCATAGAATCTGGTTTACGCGGTGGTCTATCAGTTATTCCCCACCGTCATGCAGTCGCAAACAATAAATATATGGGCGTAAATTATAACCCGGCTATTGAAAATAGTTTTTTGCTCTATCTTGATTGTACAAGCTTATACGCACATACAATGATTGCCTACAAGCTACCTGAATCAAATTTCAGATTTTTATCACAAAATGAAATTATGGCTTTAGGCGATTTTACAAGCATACACGATGAAGCCGAGACTGGCTATATAATTGAAGCAGACCTGTCCTATCCAGTTAATTTACACCAATTACATAACAGCTTCCCCCTGGCTCCATTAAAAGATCAGCCGCCTTACAACCTGTTCTCTCCATATCAAACAGACAACACTGTTGCTCTGCGCAGAGAAGCGGCCGCGCGCCGCCCGTCTCCCGACACAGCCGCCTCCGCCGCCGCCACCGCGTCATCACGTCTTTTAGCCACCCTTTATAATCGTAAACGATATGTACTCCACTATAGAAATTTGAAACTTTATTTAAGCTTGGGCATGAAATTGACTGCTGTACATAGAGTAATCGCTTTTCATCAGTCGTACTGGCTTAAACCGTTTATTGATTTGAATGCACAACTGAGAAAGGAAGCAAAAAATTCATTTGAACGTACCCTCTTTAAATTTCTTTCAAATAGTCTGTTGGAAAGTTGATGGAGAATAATAGGAAAAGAATAGATTTTAAGCTAATCACTTGTCAGAAAAAATTGGAAAGTTTGATTGCAAAACCAAGCTGTAAACGATGGATTGTGTTTGACAAAGACATTGTCGCTGTACAAATGTGTAAAACAGAAATAAAATTAGATCGTCCAATTTATGCTGGTTTTTCAATTCTTGATTTGAGTAAATTTACAATGTTCAATTTCCACTACAACATTTTCTTGAAAATGTTCGATCCAAGCTGTGTTAAATTGTGCATGAGCGATACAGACTCGTTGCTATACCATATCAAATCGGACGATATCTATGCAGTTATCAAACAAAATCTTCAACATTTTGACACAAGTGCTTATCCTGTCACACATTGTTGTTATAGTCAATTGAACCATGGTGTGCCTGGCACATTTAAAGATGAATTAAAATCTGGCATTATTACGGCTTTTTGTGGACTTCGTGCAAAACTTTACAGTTTTGAATATGTACTAAGCAGTAGTGCTAGTAGTGACAGTAGTAGTAGTAGTAGTAGTAGTAGTAGTAATAATAGTAGTAGTAGTATTAAGGTTAGTTCTTATGAAAAGTTTAGCAAGCACGCAGCTAAAGGCGTAGCAAGAACAATTATAAACAATAAACTAAGATATGACATGTACATGAAATGCCTGACAGATAGATTAGTTCAACGTGAATGCTTTTCACAATTACGCAGTTATTCACATGATATTTATCAAATATCGTGTGCCAAAGTTGCATTATCACCATTTGACACAAAAAGATACATTGAATCAAACGGTATAGATACGAAAGCGTGGGGTCATTATTTAATAGAAGAGAGAAGAAGAGAAGATATTGATAGCAGCAACGCGGCTAGCGGCGGGACTGCTGTTACGTCAGATTGATCGCAGCAGTGAGAGTGAAAGAGAGAGAGAGAGTGAGGAGCAAGAAGCTATTAATGAAACCAGTTCAACAAGCGTCGCTCAGCTCAGTGTCGAACACGAAGAAGAAGAAGGCGGCAGAAACAACATCCGTCTAAAGAAGAAGAAGAAGAAGAAGAAGAAGAAGAAGAAGAAAAAAGATCGCTGTCTGGAGCAGTAGTGCTGCAGGTGTGACTGAACTCTAGCAAAAACAATCACACGCGCACATTCGTGTAGGGGGGAGATCGAAACCACAAATATGTCAGATTTGCAACAGAAAATTGCTCAGGAATTGCACCGTCCAGCGCGAAGAAAATTCAACAGACGTAAATATATATTAAAAGGAATAAAAGACCTCATTCAAATTGATTTAATTGAATTGCCAGAATTTGCTAGAGCAAACAACGGCTATCGTTATGTTTTGATTGCAATTAATTGTTTTTCACGTTATGCTTTTGCTGAACCATTAAAAACTAAAACGGGAAAAGAAGTTGAACGAAAATTAGCGCGAATATTAGTATTAAATAAGGGTATAAAAAATGTGCAAAGCGATTTAGGTCGCGAATTTTACAATAAGGATGTTAAACAACTATTCGATAGGTTGAACATTAATCATTACAGTGTATTTTCTGAAATTAAGGCAGCTTTTGTTGAAAGATTGAACCGAACACTGAAATCACGTTTGTATGAACGACTAACTGCTAACGGTACGCAAAAATGGTTAAACATTTTGCCGGACATTGTTTATCAATATAATAACACTATTCATTCAGCGATTGGCATGACGCCGGCCAGTGTTAGACGACGTCATGAAAAGCATTTGATCATGTTACAGTTGAAGAAAAAGACAAAACAGTCGCCGCCGCGTACAGTTTATCGACCAAAGTTTGCATTAGGCGACGTAGTGCGAATAAGTAAGTTTCGACAGGTTTTTGATAAAAGTTTTAGATTAAATTGGTCGCCAGAACTGTTTATAATTCACGGTGTTTTTCCCACACAACCGCCAACCTATGTAATTCGCGATCTTAACAATGAAATCATACAAGGTAGATTTTATAGTGAACAATTGATGAAAACAAACTTAACACCGTCCGAACAAAATACATATTTAGTTGAACGAATAATACAAAAATCAAACAATAAATATCTTGTTAAATGGTTAGGCTTTGATAAAACTAGCTGGATAGATAAGAGTGATATTATTACTCCGTCTGTAAAACAAAAGAAGAAGAATCTGCGTGCAACACGCAAAAATCATTAAATTTATTTGCATATTGTTTCAGATATGATATAAACATAATGTCAATGGCTATGGATGCGCCACTGTTGTTCTATTTGCTGAATGGTAACGATGCGTGTAGTATTATTAAAAGATTAATTGATCTTTTGTGTACGCTTAAAGCGATGTGTGTAAAACGTGTTGATATTGAAAAATGCTTTCTAGTTGGCTTATGTAAAAAAACATTTTTCAGCAATGTTGTTGATGATGATGATGATGATGATAGTAGGTTTCATTCAAGTATATGTTCATATAAAAATTTAAAAGATGCAAGCAGCGTATTTGATGTAGTAGATACTTGTATTTGTGCTCAATTTTCTATGCAACTAAACATACTTTACTCGCAAATTAAATCAATAGACTTTAATGTAGCTGATGTTGATGATGATAAGAAGAAAGAAAAGATATTAATTTATATTTTAGATTATTGCATGTCAATGGCTAATCTTAATTAATGCGTGCGACGCTGGTGCTATACTGTATTATGTGAAAGACACACGCTTTGTAATAATTTTTTATAATATTAACACTGTCAACTTTGTCTATGTATTATCACTAGATTTGTCGCCACTTACCTTACTGCAGCAGCTGCTGTCAACTTTGTATGTATATTTTCACCTTTTATGTATGCAGCTGTCAACTAATGTATGTATTTTCAACTTTTTGTCAACTTTGTAAGATACGCTTGTTTTAGCTGCTGCTGCTAAATTTGTATGTATCTAGTATTTTTAATAAACTGTGAACATTGTATGTGCGTGTTTTCTTCATTCATAAACCGCTTGTAGTACACACACACACACACACACACACACACACACACACATCGGATGTAGCGATGTTAACAGCATAGTTGAACTGTAGACACGCATGTGTAAACAGCAAGCGCGCACGCTCAGCATAAGTTATTATTATGACGACAGCAAAAGAGTCAATAGCAATAGTTAACTTTGATAATCTAATTGTAGATACAAAACAAGTGGGTGGCAAAAATTGTCTAGATAGAAAAAAGCATGGTGAGTTTTTGCCAAGTTCAGCTAGAATTCTAATTTGCGGTGCATCAAATTGTGGAAAGACAAATGTACTGCTGAATTTAATATTCGATAAAAATGGATTAAAATTCAAAAACCTATACTTGTTCAGTAAGTCTTTGTATCAGGAAAAATATAAACTATTGGACGTTGTTTTTTCAAAACTCAAGTGTGTAAACTACTATAAATCTGACAATATTGAATGTATACCGCAACCGAATGATATCGACACTCATTCACTGATAATTTTTGACGATTTGAATGTTACACGTGTGCCGCAAATACGTAATTTTTTCACAATGGGCAGACACAAAAGCATAGATTGTGTGTACTTAATTCAAAGCTATGGCGCAATTTCAAAACATCATATCAGAGACAATGCAAATATGCTGATTATTTTTAAAATGGATATGCACAATTTAAAACTAATATTTAGGGATTTTGTCGGAACTGATATGACATTTGTTGCATTCAGAAATCTATGTTCACATGTATGGCAAAGCGGAAATCATAGTTTTATTTCAATTTTCACTGAGTGTAAACCAGATGCTGGTAAATATCGTAATTGTCTTGGTAAGTTTTTGATCCAAGTGTGTATAGCAGCAGCACCACCAATTGACATGTGTCAATTCTCATCATTTGTTGTTGAGCCAGTGTAGGTGAAAGAACTAATTATCGTTCTACTACTAGCAATATGCGTAAAATTAAATTAAAAAGAAAAAAACAAAGAGGAGGGCGCCGGCGAGGACTAGTGCAACGTGATCATCATCATCGTCATACTAGTAAAGTAATTGACAGGATAAAAGGTTTGCGTAAGTCAATTATTAATAAACATAGATCATTAACTAGTATGATTAGGGAAAATGATTCGATTAGACAAAAATCATTAGAACCAATTATCAATCCACTAAAACAATTGAAAGATACACTTGTACAACATGCACACACTAGTAGCAGCAGCAGACTTAAAGAAGAATCAGAGGACGATGAGGAGGAGGAGGAGGAGGAGAGGAGGAGGAGGAGGAGGAGGAGGAGGAGGAGGAGAAAGATACGGCAAGGAAATGGATGTGGATGAGGGTTTGAATAGATCTAATGTAAGTGATATTTTGAATAAAACAACAATAACAGTGGATTTTATTGATGAGTATATACGTGAATTTCATAATGAAAAAATGAATAATTGTATATCTTATGGTATATGTTATGATAGTAAAGTAAATGAATACTATATGGGTGTAAAGGATATTAGTATTGCCAATGGTTATTTAATTATCGACAATAATAATAAGTATCGTTTAACAGTTGGTTTGTGTGAACTTCTATTTAAAAAACAGCCTGACCAGAAACTGTACACAGAACGTGATTTAAGAAAATATCGTAATATATTGCAGCTTACCGCTGCTCATTTAGATAGACGCGGTTATGTAAAGAGAAATACAGGCTATAAATCACAAATTATTCAATCTTTATTTCCATCAAGTAGTAGTAGGAAAAGAAAAAGATCTAGGATTGATGATGCAGCTGTTAGTGGTATGGGTTTTATAAGAAATGAATCTACTAGTCGACAGTATGTCTACTGGGATAATCCAAATGAACTGATAGACAGATTAGATATTCTGCTTTCATCACAGCAGGCGGGAAATAGATCACATTCAGTTGAAATAGCTTCTATTATTGAAGAACTGAAAGAAAGTGGTATTATATTAGGTGGCAATGTTGCTGCTTTTAGTCGTTAGTATGTGTTTAACACTTGACAAGAATAGAGATGTCGGGCAGTAGCGCCGCCACTGCAGTGAGTAGTACAATAGATCGATTTGGTAGGACACATCATGTGTTTAATACAACAGCACCATTAGTTTTAAACAGTGGTTGTGAATCAGCAGCAGCAGCAGCATCATCATCATCATCATTAGTGGCAGCAAGTAGAGAATATTTAGACAGTAAACTACTTGAATTATCATCAAATATATTCAATAAACTTCAGTCTGATCCATTGTCACCGCTAGTTAACAGAGAATACTTGGACAGTAAATTGCTTGAAATATCATCAAATATATTCAATAAACTTCAGTCTGATCCATTGTCGCCGCTAGTTAACAGAGAATACTTGGACAGTAAATTGCTTGAAATATCATCAAATATATTCACTAAACTACAGTCTGATCCATTGTGGTCGCCGTCGCTAGTTAACAGAGAATACTTGGACAGTAAATTGCTTGAAATATCATCAAATATATTCACTAAACTACAGTCTGATCCATTGTGGTCGCCGTCGCTAGTTAACAGAGAATACTTGGATAGTAAATTAAAGGAAGTTTCAACTAGTATAATACAAAAACTACAGACTGATCAATCATCACCGCTAGTTAATAAAGAATACTTGGACAGTAAATTGCTTGAAATATCAACAAATATATTCACTAAATTGCAAACTGAATCATCTGATTTAGTAGATAGGAAATATTTAGACAGCAAATTACTTGCAATATCAACTAGTATATTCCAAAAACTACAGTCTGATTTAATTACTAAAAAAGTGTTTGAAAATAAATTGCATTCAATGTCTGATATATTGAAGGAGATAGCACAACAAAAACAGTATTTCGATTCACAATTGAAAACATTGTCTAAATCAATTAGTGATGATATTGAGCTAAAGTATGTTAGTAGATCGTTGTTTGATCAGAAATCAGACGAATTGAAGACATTATGTGAACAACAAAGTAAAAACAATTGTTTAAAACATGTTGATACAGATTTGCTAGAAACTAAATTGAAAGAATTAAAAGACAATCTAATTGCACAACAGAAACTCAACTTTATTAACAGGCAAGATTATAATTTGAAAGTAGTTAATCTAGAATCAACATTCAATATTATGTTGGCTGAGGTGCAAAAGAAACTTGATGAAAAAAATTCAGCTTCTCACCAAAAGCTAAAAGATGACATTATGCAGATGATTATGAAAGGTGAAGATTTTCAGAAATATTTAAATGAACAGTTGTTCAACTTTTCATACTATTTGATTGCACAATATGTAAAAAAGAGGTACATCTTTGACATGAGTGAAGCTGTACAACATAATTTGAATTCTGATCAGGTGCAAGAGTTGTTTTTGAAAAGAATGTTCAGTGATAGGCGACCAAGTGATGCAGGAAAAAAAAGAAAAAAATATGACTGGGAAATAGATTAGTAGTAGTTTGAGATTTTAAAGATTTTAAATGTGGGGATATTTTTAATATGCAAATTAAGCAGGTGTTAACTGGGGCAGCAGATGTCAGTTAACACCTGCTACAACAAAGATGGCCGCCGCCGCTGGGGAACCGTTGGGGAGATGGACACCTGCTACACTTCCTATTGGTTGGGGTGGTGGGGGCATTAGGGAAGGGGGACGCCATTTTGAACACACCCATGCTGGGTAGGGGAGATGGACACCTGCTACAATGGTCTCTTCCTATTGGTTGGGGTGGTGGGGGCACGACGCCATTTTGAACACGCCCCTTGCTTCCTATTGGCTGGGGGCGGGGACAAAATGGCCGACTGGGGCTGGGGGGGTGGAGCAAAATGGCTGACTATGGCTGGGGGGGTGGAGGGGGAATGGCAGACTAGGGCAGGGGGGTGGAGGGGGCGTGGCCACGCCCCTTGATTCCTATTGGCTGGGGGCGGGGCCAAAATGGCCGACTGTGGCTGGGGGGGTGGAGGGGGGAGGCCACACCCCTCGATTTCTATTGGATAGGCAGCTCTCTCAAAACCCCACTACTCCACTAAAATGTCCCAACCAATCAAGGATTCAAATAGAGATTTGATAGCATAATTTCGGTAAATATTATAGAAGAGAAGAAACAACCCCCCTCCGTTCACATTGGTGCGCAGTGGTGGTATAGTCTGCAAGAATGACTATCGAACCACATGTATTCATATATATTTCATATTTTGGAAGATTAACTAACTAGAGACAAAGATGTCTCCGGTTACAGAAATGATATCAGGTGTGATGTAGGGTTAAAAATACCCCCACCGTTTACAGAAATGGTGTCATGTGTGTGGGGTTTGTCTGCAAAAATGACAAACATTCAAATGCCAGATTGATCAGTAGTTTCGAAGATTGATAAGAAGTATCGAGAAATCAGCCTGTTCCATTTTCAATATTTTTTTCAATCAACACGAGCAGGAATATAAAGTATAACATTTTATTGTTATATTATGATTTTGAGTTAGATTGAGAAATGTGAGGTATTCTGAAGATGAAAAGTGTTAGTTTCATAGAATGAATTTTGGAATTGGAGAATTTATTGATTGAAATTGTTTTGTAGTTGAAGATGGAAAATCAGTATTGTGTTGAGTTTTGAAATATATGCTTGAATATTGTGGAGTGAAATTCGATTCCAAAATCTGGAAACATGGAATAGAAATTTGTAACATGAGCTTTCCGGTGACAGCAAAAGTTGGCAACATTGCACCAGACTGATGGAATTATAGAAAATGTAGAACGCATTGTTCAATAGAGAGAAATGATTTTTGTTGACTTGAGAAACTTTGTATTGTAACTTTTTGTTCAAATGTGATTATTGATTTTCGTTATGGAAAATGTTAGGTGGACTTTACGACTGGATCGAGTAGGTTTTAATTTGAGATTTTGTTTTATTCTGGGCAGAAATTATTGGTAAATCAGGTAACATGGATTAGATGCGATTTTTTTTTACTTAGTGGTACTTAGGTAAGGATAATACAGGTGGTATTATCGAGTGGTGACGACGATCTCAGCGGGACTGAGAGGTTTTGGAATCGGGAATTCCAAGGTGCGATTGAATTTGGGAAATTCAATGAAAGAGATAACACAGTTAGGTGAACTGGTGTTATGAACATGGATCGGGCATCCATAGTTCAGCTGTTTAGAAGTTCTTGATTGTAGGCATTTTCGACTATGCTGGCTCTTAAGAGGGTGATAGGGAAATTGGCCTTTGGATTGGGAATCTGACCTGAATAATTGAAAGAGAGATAGCTGACTCGGAAGTGTATGTTGGTAAGAGAGAGAAACAGTGTAGATGGTATAGATATCAACAAGTGTGTATGAGAGAGAGAATCTGTTCATTGTGTTATGAGAGTGATTCAGATCAACAAGTGTAATAGAGAATGAGAGAGAAAGTAATGGGTTGAAAAAAAATACTCCTTGGACTGTATGATGAGAACAATAGAAATTAGAGTAAAACAGTAAATCACAATTATATTATTTTGTGAACGAGAGTAGAAATGGAACGGAAGAAGGAGAAGAACATGAGAAGGAATAAAGAATAAACAGTGGTGGAGACAAACGGGAAATAGTTGAAAACGTAAAAGATAATTGAATCAATAATGAGTTGGATGTTATGACTACAATATTGAAAGCTACTCTGAAAATGGAAGGTGGTTTGCTATTGTTTTGAATCCATATACAGAGAGATAGAATAATTATGATTTATTTCGAAATTAATTGATACGAGATAATGAAATGACAGTTGATAATGACTTAGGAAATTATTTGAAGTTCTAGGAAATATATCATGCATTCAAATTTATTGTTGTCTTATATGAAAAGTGAATATTTTGAGTTGAATTAATTTTATAGGGCCCGGTCATTACTATTTTCAGCTACAGTGTTAGTAAATTTTTCGGGGTCTGGCACACCCAACTCTCATGTAAGTTGTGAGTTTTGATGAAATGTTGAGTGATAACAGTTGAGAAGGTTAGTTCCTGTTGGAAGAAACAGTGATTTGTCTCCTGGGATATCACGGCCTGTCTACAAGAGGCTACTGTGTGCAAGAGTGATGGGGACATTCCATCTATGCCCCACTCCCGATGACATCATTGCTACTGCTGATGTGATGTCCACTGTTCCGGGAGGATGCTGACTTCCTGATGTCGCTGAGGCCAGCGAACAGCTGACTGGCTTCCGACTGCCAGAACTGACCTACAGCTGTATTGCAGTTTGCGCTGATGTCAACCACCTACCACAGGCTGGGATGTCTGGGTACTACCGTCGGGTGCATGGTTGCATCTCTTCGACCACCCCCATCCATATTGAAGGGCTGTTCCAGGTCCCAGATCCAGGCTTGATGTCGACCAGATAATAGTGTCAAGTGTAAGTGTGAAAGAAAATTAAGAGTGAATGAAATTTTGGTGGAATCGCCTGTTTTAGGGGAGGGGGTAATGTAATAGTGTGATATTGAGAGGGTGGTATTGTAGTTGTTTTCGTGAATCTTATATTATTTTTCAGGTTTTTGAACTGAAATGAACTTTGATTCTAACTGTATGTTGAACCCTGCGTTTTTAGTGTGAGAATTGACTCTGTCTTGTTTGAATTTGCTAACTTGTTGCTTAGTTGTCAAAATTGAAGCAATTTTTGTGCATTTTTCAAATGCAGTTTCAATTCCATGTCGAAAAAGCCACTGTATTTAAAAATTGTACGAGCATTGACCTTTTTGCAGCTTTGGCTTTTCCACTGGAAGTTATGCTCAATGCTCCTGGAGAGGGAATAATTTTCAGTGAAAAGGCCACAGTTGGAATTGAGACGTAACTGGGGAAATATGTAATGGTGCGTCTGATCCACAGACATCTGAATAGGCCCATTTTCCATTCAGAGGGACAAATTGTTATGTTTTCAGTTATCAGTAATAATTTTTATCTTGTTGAAAAGGAAACAAAATTTTATTGAGATAGTAGGAGTAGAATCAGGGAATTATTTGTGGGTGTGAGTTCAAGTATAGTGAGTTTTATTAAAGTGTATGTGAGTGTTTCTGAAGAGTCCAAGTTTGAATATTGTTAAAATGGTGAGTGCCGAACTTTCGTTGTTTTTCTTATTAAGCTCATAATTCAATTTCATAGAATGACCGAGGCCCAAATTTAAATGCAGTAAGTTAGCAGGTTCCCAAAATGACGTATAGATTTAAAAAAAATGAGTATGTCTTCTTGACATGAATCGATTGCTGAATAACTTTGTTCTGTTTGGAAATTCGATATGTTACCTGACTTTTATTAATTCGTTCTATCTACTTAGAGTTCAATAAACCTGAAGTTAAATTTAATTGGTATCTTTCATTGAATTTCCTGACTCATAGTTGCTAGCTGCTAGAATAGGTGACAATTAGTTAATGATGATAATCTGTGCATTTGAATGAACGAAACCACTAGAAGGTCCCAACCAATCAAGGATTCAAATAGAGATTTGATAGCATAATCTTGGTAAATATTATAGAAGAGAAGAAACAACCCCCCTCCGTTTACATTGGTGCGCAGCGGTGGTATAGTCTGCAAGAATGACTATCGAACCACATGTATTCTTATATATTTCATATTTTGGAAGATTAACTAACTAGAGACAAAGATATTTCCGGTTACAGAAATGATATCAGGTGTGGTGTAGGGTTAAAAATGTCTCAACCGGTTACAGAGAGATCTAAGTAAGTCTCATTCTTGATTAATTTAAAACAGAATATAAAGTCAAACAATTTTTTTCTATGGGTGATGTCCACATGAGCTCTAGGTTTGTGCTAATCATTATATGTTAGTAATCATACCGGGTGAGTCATATGTAAGGGAACCTTTCAATAAATTAGAGACTGTTGTTGATTAAATACTGTAGCTTTTCAGGATATGTTACTGGTCAAATACTCTATCTCTTGACATACGGTACAACTGAATTTCAACCCCTTCATGAGGGGTTGACTAGGTTCAGAGTGTATAATATGGTGACTCAATAGTTTTAACTGGAAAATTTTAATGTAAATGCCTATTGTGTGGTACATCATTTCAAAGGGCTTTTTAAAACAAGAAACATAACATCAATTAAAATGTACTATGGAACTTGAATCCAATACGGTGGCTGATTGAAGTTACAGTTTGTAAAGAAATGAGGGGTTATAACTCAAATATTTTTAATGTAAACACCCATTGTGTGATACATCATTATAAAGGCCTTTTTAAAACTAGAAAGATGATATCAATAAAAATCTATGATACTTTTTTCCAAAATGGCGGCTGATTGAATTTTATCGATTATTTCTTTAAAAACCAAAACTTCAATCAGCCGCCATTTTGGATAAAAGTATCATAGAAGATTTTTATTGATTTCATCTTTCTCGTTTCTCCCGAGAAGGCTTTCAAGATAATAAACAATGGGTATTTACATTCAAAATCTTTGATCTACAACCCCCAAGTCACCCCCTTATGAGGAGTTGAAATTCAGTTGTACGGTATGTCGAAAGGTGGAGTATTCGACCAATAACTTATCCTGAAAGTTACAGTATTATATCTACAACAGTCTCCAACTTATTGAAGGGTTGAAGACTGTGATGTTTTAAAAATAAATTCAATTTCAATATAAATTATTGTTGTTTCATCATTTTATCAAAGCAAAAATCTCCCTATTGGCCATCCAGACATTTATGGTTTTTTCCCATTGGTGATGCAAAGCTAATACAAGCAAATGGCTGATACAAAGTCCAAGAGCTGAAAAAAGAAGCTTACATGAAACTTTTTGAAATTTCTCAGCTGTTGAATGATTACAAATGAAAATGAGCTTTCTTTTTGTAATTATAGTGTCCAGCTGTTGGATTGCATATATCACTACTTACCAAAGATAGTAGACAGAGTTAGTCTGTTCACTAACGTTGACTACTTACTAGGAAAAATCCATTTGTCTGAATAGGACTTTATAGTTGAATTCAATTTTTATTCAGATTTGTGTAAAATTATTGTAAAGTTAGGGTAGAGAATTCACTTCACATTATATTGTTGTTATTCAAAAGTTTTATAGTTTTTTATGTAAAAATAAAGAATTGAAAAGGTTATTTATTCAGAATAATTAAGGTAATCCTTCTCCATCTTTTCACAATAAAATAAACATCAAAAGGATGACCCTTGGTGTCAGAAGATCTTATCATCAGGCACAGGAAGAAAGGAGAGAGGAATCATTCTTTGGACCGGTGGTGAGGAAGACCAAAACAGATGGAAAATTGTCATGCCAAGCAGACTTGCAGAGAAGGCAATTGCTTGGAATCACTGTGCTCCTTGGGCAGGCCATCCAGTACAAGGAAGAACAGCTAGTTTAGTGGAGAAACGTTACTATTGGCTGAAACTGGGAGAAGCGGTAAAGAAGTTTGTGTTGGAGTGTCACAAATGTGCACAGAGAAAAACACCAATCTTCTTGAAGGCACCCTTGCAAGCAGCTGATGAGCCCCAATATCCATTTGATCTAGCTTCTGTAGATGTGGTAGGCCCTCTCCCAATCAAATGTTACATCAGTTTTATTGATCATTTCACCCGCTATGCAGAAGCAGTTCCAGTAGTAGATCAGACAGCTGAAACAGTGGCACATGTCCTTGTAACCCACATCATAAGAAGACATGGGGTGCCTGGTCGACTATTAAGTGATCGAGGGCGCAACGTTTTGTCAAATCTGTTCAAAGCAGTGTGCAAACAACTGGGCACACAGAAGTTGAGAAGAACAGCCTATCATCCAGAAGGTAATGGCTGAGTGGAAAGGTTACACAGAACCTTGAATGAATCCATGGCCCATTCTGTTCAGCGGGATGGAACAGATTGGGACCGATGGCTGCCTTATGCCCTGTCTGCCTATAGGTCAACACCACACTCTTCTACTGGATACTCCCCACACTACCTACTCCATGGCCGTGAGATCATCCTTCCAGCAAGCTGTCCCCTTCCAGGAGAGGTAAAAGGAACCACTGTGGAAGAACATCTGATCGACTTTAGAAGGAGGCTAGCAGCTGCATATAAGGATGCTCACAAAAGATCTACCAGGATGGCAGAACAGCGAACCAAAATTGCCAATAAAGGAAGAAGGTTGAGGGATTTTGTGTAAGGCCGGAGACCTTGTGTATCTCCATGACCCAGCAACAAAACCAGGCGATTCAACTAAATTTCATTTGCCATGGAAAGGTCCATCCGTCATTGCTGGGAAGCTGTCAACTGTGAACTATTTGATCAAGTTGCCTGATGGACGACAGATGGTAGTTCATGTGGACAGGCTGAAGCTTCGCTATAAGAGAGGGGAGGCTGAAGCAGATTCCCTGGATAATGTTAATGAGGACACACAGAGGACATTGGAGATTGAAGAGAGCTAAGGGTACACCCAGCTCCCATAAAACTCCTGAGGAAGAGGAAGAGGTGGAATATAGAGCCCCAGATTCTGAGGTTGAATGGTGGGAGCAAGTATACTCACCAGCTGAAATTCCTGGGGAGGATGAGCAAGAGAGGGAGAATCTTCAAGAAGAAGAGGTGGAATTTCGAGAAGAAGAGGAAGAACCACCTAGCCCTGTATTTGATGAGAATCAGGACCCTCCCTACAGCCCAGATGAGAGAGTGAGGGAAGTACCCTGATCTCCAATTGTGACAAGGAGTTGAGCAAGGTCAGCAACCTAACCAGACAAGGTCGGGTAGAGAATTTCTGGATTGAGTGGGAAATTCTTTGCTGCAGACTGCGTTTGGCCCTGGAACAGCTGATTGTAACAAGAAGTGTGTATATATACATGAAGAGGAATAGAGTAGAACCAAAACTTGATTTATTGAATATTGTATTTGTAATGTGTCGATTTTGATGATTTTAATTGAATTGAACGAGAGTATTCAAGTGTAGCTGTCATTTGACCCATATCTTGTATGTTGTATGTCATTTGCAATGAGGTCTAATGAGTACAGAAGTTACCAAGTTAATGATAATGCCAAGATGAGAAGAATATTTCTATCTCTTGATCTAGCATATCAGAGATCAATAATCGACTATCTGAAGCAACATTGTTTGGTGCCTCAAGGGAGTCACATGTGGGATGTGTGCAATGGTAACTGCCCAGGGTGCGCAGGTTACAACATGCATTAGGGTATGCATGGGAAATCAGGAGCAAGTGAAGAAGCACCGGCTCAAATGAGACTCCTCAGTATGTGGCTGAGAGGAAGCACGCAGCTGTCTGGCACTGCAGGAGCATGGCTGCCTGGCAGGGAGGAAGTGTGTCTGTCCTGAAGCATAGCTGAGTGGAACATTGTTTGATCAGAGGTTTGAGAAATCCTTGGTGAGAATGTGTAAGCCCACAAGGACTAGTAGAAGGATCGAATGCAGTTACATCTAAGATGAATTAAATGTTGAAATGTTGGAAATCTATGTTAATTTTAAGGAACATGAACTGTTGATGTATTTGTGTTTAATTGTGATGTGTATGGAGCCTTTTGTAATCGGCTACAATATCTAGTAATTGAGATTCATATGAGTTTAGGTTAAGAATTTATTGTTCAGTTGTTGTTTGAAATATTCATATCCAATGGAGAGCCATGGACAGATAGTGTATTTTGTTCTCTGGATGTTTTGATTACAAATCGTATTGGTTAATATTAGAAGGATAAGATTAATTGTGTTGGTATAGTATCAAGTTGCTGTAAATAACTGGGCTGAGGGATGCAACTATTGAGTGGCAAGAAAAGGGTATCAGGGTCAGATATCTAACACTGCAAGGACACTGTACAGATGAGTTAACTAACAGAACATGAACCCGTTCCAAGACTGGACACAGCTGTTTCATCAGTTGCAGGTGCTATCGGCCTATCATGTGAAGAGATCATTAATCCACAAGGAGTATGGTTCCAGAAGAAAGTAGATGTCCTTATGACAGGTGACTATTGGGGGATCCTGGTAGTTATCAACATCACTGAAATCAGTCACGAACTCTCTCAACTACACGATCAGACCCAAGAAATGCAGAATGCCATCACCACTGCTTCGGAAAAAATGCCTGCACTACACATTCGAAAGCAAGCCTTCAGCAGCATCAGCGATAGTTCGAACCCTGATGGATCTTCTGTACCAAGGAAGGGAAAGAAGGGAAAGAAGGGGGCTGATCAATGCGGGAGGAAAACTTCTTCATGTAATCTTTGGTGTGGCAGAAGATGAGGATCTGCAGTCAGTGAAACACAGTGATGAAGCACTCCAAACTCAAACTGCAGGCCTCATTCATGTGGAGAAGGAACACTTGACCCTGACCTGACATTTAAGTCGCAGAGTGGCAGAAAACAGTAGAGAGCTGGTTGAAATTGCAAGGGAATGTTCAAAGAACACTAATGAGATAGTCTCTGCAATAAAGAAACTCAACCAAAAGGTGGTTTAGATCGAAGAACTTTTGAATGTCTATATTAACACATCCTCAGCCCTACAGAATTAAAGATTAGCAAGTAGTAATGCATTGTTAGATTTAAGAAAACTGATAACGATTATTAATGAAGTGTCATATGGTAGGTTAAGTATCAATTTATTGTCTCCTGTTGAGTTAAGTAATATTTTGGAAAAAGTTCGATACAAGCCTGTCAGATGGGTTGGAGTTGCCATTTGGGACGAACCCCACCAGTGCTTATCTGTACTACAATATCATGCGAGTGCATGCTGTATCCGTTGATGGCTTGATAAAACTCATTGTGACTGTGCCATTAATGACTCCTGGATGGAGATTTGAACTTTTCCAGGCTCTTGCATTGCCAGTTTGTGACAACCAGACCCAGCTGATGGTACAATACCAGCTGAAGTCTGCCCACCACTTGCTGATGACACCTGATCGAGCTCGGTTTGCAGTCATCCACCAACAACAACTGGAGCAGTGTGAAGTGGGGCCATTGACTGTATGCTCAGTGATGACTCCAGTCTACAGCCGACATCATCCATCCTGCCTGAGTGCACTGTTCCTGAACGACCTTGCTGCAGCTCAACAACAGTGTCAGCTGACTGTGCTTGCCACCAACCCAGCAGACACTTGTGTCTGAAATGATCAAGATGACACCTGGATTTACAGTGTAGCATCCAAGTGGCAGGTTGTCTCGCAATGTCAGCAGGGCAACCAGATCATTGTCATGAGTTGACACTCCTTGGAACTGGACACATGAAGGCAACACCTGGCTGCACCTTGAGTACATCCCACTACCAGATCCTACCATCAGCTCGTGCCAGAGGGCACCTCAATCTCCAGAAGCACTTGGCATTCCTTAGTGTGCCTCCTGCTCTCATGCTGACTATCCCAGGCATGACTAGAGAGCGGATACTGGAGGGCATCCACCATCATCAGACCGAGGGTCGCCTGCAACCTGGTGAACTTGGTGTAGACGAGGTGTTCATTGACCAGCTGCTACACCATCTGACATCCCTGGAAGATCAATCCAATGCTGAGAGGTGGAGCTGGTGGCTCACCTCAGCACTCGCCTTTGGAGCCACCCTTGCTGCTGTCGCTGCACTGGCTGCAGGGTTGGTCTGGGACCGCCACCGTCACTCAGCCCAGAGCAAGGATGCTTTGGTATCAGCAGAGCAGCCCTCTACAATTGATGTTGCAGAGGAGTCTACACCATCCACCCAGGATCCTGAGGAGCCGTGGGAATCCTAGTGCACCCTTTTTCTATGGAGGGGGTGATGTAATGGAAGCAATTGAAAGTAGTGTTATTGAAATTAGTGAAAATTATAACGTAATATTTCATTTGCTGGCTGCCTAGCATAGGCTACGGAAAGCTTGCATTTTTTCAACCGATGGACGAGGTGAGGATCTTTCTCAGGGTTGGGAACTGCCTAGCTTGCATCCCAGCCTGGGAAAGATAGTTTCCATCCACTCGTCCCATCAACAGTTTCCGGCTCTTCTTCACCCCTGCTGTAGTCTAGTTTTCCACGTGTAGGCCTAGGAAGAGTCGGACCTGAGACAAAAATTGCATTCTTCCGTGCACTCTTGTTTTAACCGTTGAAGCAAACACAGCGCGCTCAGACATCAATTCGTTTCGGGAGTGTGGATCACCAAAATCATCGTTTAATGGATTTCTTCAGCGTCTTCATTATGGGTGAGTCCCGAATATTAATCCTACTCAAATGACAAGGGGCGATCGAACTTTGCATAACGATAGGTTTTTCTTGTTTATTTGTACCATTCCAGATCTCTTTCGATGTTTTTTTTTGTATTAGGCTAGGCAGCCAGAGTAGAGTCAAAATTGTTGTAAACAATGGTAGAGAAAATGTTTAAATAAAACAAATTTTCATAGAGTAAAAATTAGCTTTCTTTAACCACGTCTACCCTTTGGTAAAAACAGCTAATCATACTAAATCTACCCGAGATATTACAGTGTGTTTTTAATGTCAGCTTACCAATGTACCGCATTGCACGGTAATATTTCTGTTACATGAAATCATATGTAAATAAATGGAAATATGATTTCGTATTTTCATCTCTTTTCAAATGATTTTAGAAATAATACCATGTAATTGATAAGGTACCGGTTCAAAAGTATGGCTAATTCAACGTCTATTCATAGTTGAAAATAATGGTTGTCATGACGTGCTTTCAACGTCTATTTATAGTTGAAAATAATGGTTGTCACGACGTGCTTTCAACGTCTATTAATAGTTGAAAATAATGGTTGTTACAATGTTTTTTCAACTATTATTCAACGTTGAAAATAATGTGGAAACGGCGGACATTTTTTCGTGTTTTCAACGTCTTTTCAACGTTAAGGTATTACGTGTTTCTAACGTTATTTCAACGTTTCTGTGCTACCTGGGGAAGATTGTGAATTGATTGTCGACAACAATTACACCATCTCAATGGAATTCAATCACACTACAATTGAAAGAATAAAAGTCGATAGAATGGAGTTCGATTGAGTATCAAATTGAAACTTGTAGTCGGCGAGACTTGTGTAGTGTGCATTTTCGCTGTTCACTCACGAAAAGCAATAAAACAGCTCCTAACTCAGCCCTAATGTCTCGCTTGTCTCTTGAGAAGCAGTCGCTGTTCCAAATCCTTTTCGTCCCTGAAGAAATTAATTTCGTTTTATCCGAAGCTGACTCTCCACTAGACTATTTGTTCGAACTCTTTTAAAATTCAAATTGATTTTTTCCCGGTCATGCTGCATCTTTAATAAGTCCCTATAGGCAGCTAAACATCTTCAAATGACAGAAATTTGCATCCAAAAGACGGCATAATGACTTCTTCATTCATTTTTCCCGTGTGCTATATTCCTGACTGATTGTCGTTGCAAAGTAAGATGACAAGTTATCGATAGCGACCTCTGCTCTCTGTAATAATCAATCAACTTTCCATGAATATTCAGAAATTGAACGAATACAATCGATTGCTCTTCTCTCTCCTTATTCATTCCATTAGATTTCCCCCCTTCAAATATTGAAATGTAAATGACAATATTCCAATCAGTAGAATTTTGTTCTTGAAACGTGTTGTTATTGACAAGCTTCGCTCAATTCCTCCTACAATCCTATTATATTAAGCGGTCATTATCATTCCAAATTGGAGTATATCATAATTCTCAAAGTTAGTCATTATTTACAGTTTCAAGTTATCAGTGAATGTTATTTTGTTATTCAATTTGGTTTTTTAAGAATCTAAATCAGAACTTTCTGTTTTCAAATTTTTAGACTGAGAATTGTACTTAAATTCAAGTGTATGGAACATAACCTACTTTTTGGACTATTTATAGTGTATAAATCAAAATTCGGGGAAGAAACAGTTTTGGGCTGTGCCTGTTAGTGCTTCCCCAATCATTTCAAAGAATTGTTTTCTGTTTATCAATGGATAAATAAATACTAACTAGAGATATTAAATACATTATTATATCTGCATGATTAAAATAATCCTCATAGAATGAAATTGATACAATAGAATGTTAATGTAGATAATCTGCACTATCTACAAACTGTTTCGGTATCTAGTATAGCTATCATGATGATAGTATGGATAATGGATAATGGATGATGAATGATGGTTATGTATGGATGATCAGATTATCAATCATCCATTTCATTAGAGAATTTTAAGGTACCCTAATTTCAAGTTTTCTATACGTTTCAAGGTCCCCTGAGTCCAAAAGCATGATTTCTGGGTGTTGGTCTGTGTGTGTGTGTATGCCTGTAAACACGATAACTCCATTCCTAATCAACCGACTGACTTGAAATTTCAAACTTAAGGTCCTTATACCATGAGGATCGGACAATAAGAAATTCAATAGAATTGAATTCAAAATGGCGGAAAAAATGGCGGATAATTACTAAAAAACCATGTTTTTCACGGTTTTCTCGAAAGCGACTCTAACGATTTTCTTCAAATTTATACCATGGATAGCTATTGATAAGCCCTATCAACTGAAATGAGTCTCATTTCTAGGAAAATTGCAGGAGCTCCGTAATATTCTTGAGAAAAATGGCGGATAGTAACTAAAAAACCATGTTTTTTACGATTTTCTCAAAAATGACTTGACCGATTTTTTTCAAATTCATACCCTGTTATTTACCAGCTCTATCAACTGGCTTGAGTCTCCTTTCTGGAAAACTAATGGGGGTCCACCCATCCTTGAGAAATGAACTTAGTAACCTCCTTCTCGTGCATGAGGTAGGTAGGTAGAGCCGTTCATAAAAATAACACATAGTCGAGATATTTCATCTGTAGAACCGCTGTTTTGACGACTTTAAAAAATGATGACTAAAAAAATCATCGAATTCCACAATTTACACAAAGGAGAAAGTACTCTGAAAACAATTATATACACATATACAGAAGTCTGATCGTAATTTCAAATATGAGCAAGGAAAGTTGTGTGAGTGTACCAAACCAAATTTTTTTCCCATCATTGTCATAATGGGATTATTCGTAATGACGAAACCTATACTAATCAGATCATTGAATTATTTACCTCTAAAACTACTAAAATTGAATAGCCTAGAGGGCGAATTGGAAAATTGAGTGATAAACGTTCAGAATTCACAACACTCATAATGAATGCAATAAATTATTCACTAATAAATAATTTATGGAGAAAAAATTTATAATATAATGGATGATGATGAAACTATGATGAATGAATTAATAAATGTTTATTTCCCAAAACTAAAACTACTACATAAATTACAGAAAATATTAGAAAGTTTACAATATTACATACAATAGTTTTACACTTACATCACAATAGTGTTTTCTGTGTGGAAATTGACCTACTCCACTATGGCTTACCATGTTCTAGAGTATGTTTTTTGTGCGGATTGATAATGAGTGAGTGTTTAGTGAGTCATTAGGTGATTAGTATAACCTTCTAGTTGTGACCCTATTTTTTTCTGATGTTAGTCGTTACCCTGGGTCCCAGGGACCCACTTCTTTCATATTGAATATTTCAATATATTTCTAGATTATAATATTCTATGATTCTAATATGTTAAAAAAAAATTATAAAGCCTTGCATTTTTAGGGTAGTGACAAGTAACGTTTGGTTATTATTTAATATAGAATGAACAAAATTTATAGTGATGAATACTATGATGTATCTAACATGCAACACTACTAGACAGATGGGGAAAGAGTTGGAAGTTCATAGTTCACTCTTAGGGTGGTTTTCACCCTACCTCAAGTTCATGTCACAATCTTTATGGAATTATAGTGATGAATAGGTACTAAAAAACACTTATTGACATGGGCTACTTTTGGATTAATAAAACAAAATAAAATCTTATAGCAACCTTTATTTTAAAAAAAAAACTTTAAAATAGTTGAACAACTAGTTTCGGTGATATCACACCATTGTCAGGTTATAAAATAAAATAAAATTCAATAAATGTTTACCAATTGATACAAAACGAACATATGCTTAATTTCATATGACTAATTTATTTCTGGTAAAAGTCATTGAATTCAAATTTATATTTAACAATTTTGAATTTTATTTATTCACTTTTAATTTTATCAAAAATAGGATTATACTACTCAAAAATCAGCGTTAGCTGAGCATTTAATTGAGAATAATCATAATTATATCAATAAATTCTAATATGAATATATTAAGCATTGATAGTGAGAGTAATAAATTGAATGTAAAAGAAGAATTTTATATATCCATAAAACTGCAAAATTGAAAAGGAATAATTTAATAAATATAATCCAATTTGACTTAAATAATCCTTGAAAAATTTAGATGCTTGATTGAAGTTTGATTGTAGGATACGTGTTTCAAATATAATGTAGAAGCAATAACATTTAATACAACACACTACAGGTTTGTAACACTTTTTGTAGGTGAAATAGGTTGTCACATTAGTTTTTGGAAGATTTTCTGCAGAAACTCTTATACTCTCCCTATCCTAGTATTTATATTATCTATCAAGATTATAGAGATTAAGTTTACAGCAAAATAATGTACATGTGAGTTTTAGATCTTCATTCAATTATCTTCTGTACCATGTGAATCACGATAATAATTTGTCTCTGTTGATGATTAGAGTCAGTTATCTTCAATATAGCCTGATAAGGAAAGAATTGGCTTATAGACGACTTAGGGGATAGGAAATTCATGAATGACGCATCATCACAACAGAACTACTGAACTGATTGACTTGAAATTTTGCATAGCCTATTGATTTTTAATTTACCGAGGATGTTTATAGGCCTTTTTGAATTTTTCAATATTTCAGTGGGTCTAGTTTTCAGAATGTCAAGTTTTAAATTATTTTTTATAGACCCTTGCGGAACACGGGTTACCTAATAATAATTTTAGAGAATCCCACATCTACAGAGCACACCCAAAATAGCCTAAATGTTTCCAATTTACATACATTGGACGACACACTATCGAATTCCATGTTGCAATAAATCTCTCTGGAGTCCCCTCTGAACTCTTTCCACCATTTTTCTCTTTTGTGCAAATAGAACTTGCCACTGATGTTGGAGAGTCCTTCTCAGATACGATTCAGACTGAATGTACTTGAACGATTTTCATTACTTCTCGATAAGCCCAATATAATACTAGTAGTTCTGCAAACAGTGGACCTCGCTCATGAATACAACTTTCAATCTAATGAGAAGGGTCAGTACAGTATAGTATAGTAAGTAATATGTACAGTATAGTATAGTATAGTAATAAGTACAGTATATTTTGAAGATTTAGCCATGTCATCTATTATTTTCCTCATTGTGGGAGCTAGAGACACTGTTTGCATGGACACCGCACTTATCAGAGAGGTACCTTTATATCGTCTCCATATTTACAATATAAACATTTATATTACAACTTTTCCAATAATTAATTACCGTATAAGACATCGGTCAACTGACGGAAAAATGGAATGTGCAGTTGGCAATTGAGATGATGAATCGTCTCACAGACAATGGTGAGATGGAAAATGATTCAAAATAAGATGAGTTTGTTGGTGACAATGACATTAGGTTGTGTAATGGACTTCCTGGGGGGTTACCTCTTGTAATGATCTCCACGTTGTTTGAGGTTCACCTCTGTCCGGGAGCAGGAAGGCCAATACAAAGAAAGAGTGGAATGAGTCCGGAGTAATCGGTCTGGGAGGTGGTTATTCTCTCCTTTCGACTAGATTACACGTCTTCATGGAACTCAATAAAAAAATAAAGATAATATCCAATCACAAATGATGGAATGTGGTGTAACGTGGCGTTTGCGAATATATAAATAAGCTCAACACTTCCGGATGACACAGCCAAGAATATAGTTCAGGGAGGCCTTTGCTCGACTTATAACTATAGTCTACCTTGTGAGTTTGCCAAACACGGGATGAAATGAATTGCTATAAGTTGGATAATAAACTGCAAATATAATGCGCACAAAAAATCATCCACACTTTATAAGAAAAATCACAGTCTAATGTGTACAACACATTCAACACTGTGATGATAATTTGAAGAGTTACTCTATTTAAATTTTTCAGCAGGATATTCGTTTGAACAAGAAGAGAGATTTGATAATATTTGAAAAATAAGTTAATTACTAACCTTGAGCGACTGAGACTCAGGGGGCTGGCTTCAAAAGCAAGGAATGAGATTACTATTAATACAAATTTCATGTATTGTCGGAGACTCTTAGTTTCAAATAATTTGTCATCAGCGCTTCGTTATATTTTATCGATGCACTACACTGTGCATTGGGCCCAATACAAAATGATGAAATGAAATTCACTTTAACATTTAAAACAATTAAACGGGGAACATTCAACCATGGTTGTTTACCGCTAGATGATCATCTGGAAAGTGGTTATTCTTGAAAATACTTAAGTTCATACACCATTGAATAAATGAATCCCGGCTTCTGATAGGTTGATTTAATTCAAAATGGCTTTCGTTTGCAGATAAAGAAAGTAGTTCCCAGATGTAGTGATTCGAAATCATTAATTTACATAAATTTGAAACAGGGATATTTTTCAATACAAACAAAAGTCGAACCTCTTATCACTAAAACATACCTTATGAAGCTAGCTTCTCCCTTTTCAGACATCACATTCACGTGGTGATCACAAGAATCACTGACCTACGATAACATTGGCACAAGCCATGTGATACAGTGATGTGAAGTGCGAGGAAATGAAAAATAATTACAATAAATAAATTTTAATTCTACAAAAGAAAATAAAGCAATAGCAAGGGAGGCTAATTTTGATAATAACGGTACAAAGATAAGCGTCTGACAGGTGATTGTCTGCTTATAACCACAATTCAACTACTATATACCGGTGAGTAAACACAACTTCAATTTATTCATTTTATTGCATGTTGTCTTACAATACTTTCTAATTCAACATCTTCAATATATTTTATAAACTCAAATATGAAAAATAAGGAACATTCTTCTCGTCCTATTGACAGGTAAATAATTGATGAGGCTGTGCTCCTTTGACATATTTTGAAAACATGTTGACTAAATGAGGTTAGTTCTCTGATAATTCCTATTCATAACAATAATTTCATATGGAGAAGAGTGCACAACAAATTCACCATTACATATAAATGACATACAAGACAAGATATACAATCATAGTGAAACATTATAAACATGAGGTGAGATAATAGCAGTAGTCATATTAGCTAGGTCTTCTATTGGTTTATAGAAACTTCTCATGTTAGAAATATTTCTTTTTTCTATAATTTGATTTTCCTATAATTCATTTGTCAATTTCAGTTCCTAAAAAGAAGAATATCGTGACACAAGGGCACTGATTTATTTCAATTTGAACAAATTGAGCTTTTGTATAAAGAGTACATTGTGAGAATTTCAAATAAATCTACATCAATGTCATGATTGCGAGCTAAAATTGTACTCAGAACTAAACAAATTCCTCACAATGACTTGACAATACATAGGGCGTACAACAGCATTTCTATAAACTAACTCTAAAAAAAGTAATAAAATGTTGGAACTTTGTCTGCAATCATCTTATGTACAAAAAAAATAATAAACTACAATAAAACTCATTACACTACATGTGTGGATTATTTGAAGAATCCCGCTAATAACAAATTCAAAAAGGATGCAGGTTCACCACTACAAAATTTGACACTGCGGTCTGCAAGTATGTACATTGAGGTTAGATGTGTTCTCAAGTTGACGATGCTCAACTAATGTCAGACATTAACAGACTCTCTAAACATAATATACACAATACACAATTTGAAATTTGACAACAAAATTATTTTTCCTACAGTTACCCAAAAAAGTGCTCATTCCCGCATCAATTATAGTACGCAAAATACCTTATTCCCACACCCAGTGCGGGAATGTAGATTTGAGTGCGGCAAAGTACTTTTCCTCCACCTACTATCAAAAGTCTCATTTTACACCCTGGAATCGAATACTAAAGTACTACTTTTCCTCCCATGGGACTAAAAATAATTCCCAGCGGGAAAAGTGATCACTTTTACTCCCAAGGGAGTAAAAATAAACCCATAAGATTAACATGGGAAGAAGTCCGACAACGCCGCGATTGAAGAATGAGGAATGTGGCAACACTGTCGTGGTCGGTAGAGGAAAAGTAAAAGAGCTCTATTTCGATCTTTGGAATATTTTAGCTCTAGGAAATAAGTAGCTCTATTTCGATTGTTAGGTTATGTTCAACCGTTGGTGGATATGAAAAAGTACACACCTCTAACGTCATCGGCATCTCTACGAGAGCGTTCATCTAAAGGTACGTTTTTCGTTATCGTACGTTTTCTATTATCAGAGGTGAGCTAAATTTTGTTTTTAAAAAAATAGTGTGAAAGCGTAAAGATGTAGTAAAATTATTCATTGTTATAGGTATTGGTGTAGGTGGAGGAAAAATGTTGTGTGCATCACGGGACTAAAGTACTTATTCTCCCTCAGGGAAATTGTCGCCCTCGGCTATGCCATCGGGCGACAACAGTTTCCCTCAGGGAGAAAAAGTTGCACTTTAGTCCCTAGATGCACAAATAACTATTGCCACACTCCAAATTTGCAACATAACAACACAAAATAGTTAACACACTTTATGACGGTAGAGTGCGGCAAAGTAAAAGAAATGTTGGTAAACCTGAATATGTTGATGGCTGGAAATTTTTGTAAAACAGCTGATTATTACCGTGAGATATTGGATAATGAACAGTAAATAAACAAGAAGTTTTGATAGTATTCAATATCAGTATTTTATTTCTATTCAAGTTATCATGAACGATTTTTTATGTGTGAGATGCCTATGTTTTTAACTGGAATACATTGGAAACATTTATCGACCATTTTTATGATCAAGGAATCAAGTATTTTTATATCTTTATTTACTTTTGTGGTTAGGTTACTCGTGTTAGTGATACTAAAGCTGTGATTGTTATATTTTCAAAACAATAATGTATCCATTAGGTTTGAAACATAAATATTTACACTTCAAAAAAAGTTATTCAGTTCTTCAACTCCCCGTAAAATCTCTACTCACATTTTCGTAGAACAACTTCAATGGATGCCGTTGATAAATAAGAAACAGAATACAGAATGGATGTCATTGAATACCGTTATCAAAAACACTGGATTTACAATAATATTTGTTTACTCAACAGTGACTTGAATGATTGGAGTTCAGCATTTCAGGTAAATATACTGTCTATATAATATAATTTAATCACGTTTTAAAGAATGCAGTACGGTATAACCTTACTTGGGCATATACCTACGTTTCATGCGGTAGGCTACTGAGCGCTTGGCCAGAAAAGCAGAAAGGCCTAATTATTGAGAAGTTTACTCATGTATTTACAAAAAAAAAAACAAGCTGAAACTATATTTTCACACTGATATAGAGTATAATATATCATTCAGACTCAAACTTGAGGATATTTGGAACTGGAATAAATAGTACACAGTCATGAAAATTTCATAGAATGGTCAGGTTAGACTCAAGTCTGTCCTGAGGGCTGATTGATCACTAGCCTAATTCTTAATCAGTCCTTGGCATATTAGCTCATTTATTTACATTAATAGAAAAATTAAAACATAAGCTTACAGCTTTGATCACATAGGCAAATTAATCAATAAAACAAATTATTGGGCACCGTATAAGTATAAGCAAAGTTTTGCTGAATAACTTTTGGGTGTTCGGATAGGAGAATATTAAACTGTTAGTCACGGGTGAAGTATATCGTTTGTGAGGCTCATTGATGGCTCAAAAACATATCAACTCAAGTGATATGGCCTTTTCTACACTTGCTGATGACTTCTTGTAGATGGAGTATTATTATAATTGAATCTCATATAACTTTATAATATTCATTCTATTATCATATAGACTGAATTTGGAACAATTCTGTTGTGGAATGGTTGCAATATTTATTATCAGCATTAAAAATACCAAAGATTTACACAAACAAACATTTTATTGGGTATAGGACATGTTTACCATCTATTACTGACTTTTCACATTCTATGGTAACTGTAGGAAAAATTTAATGTGCAATATGTGCGCAAAGTTTCTTTGCTGCACTCAAGGAACCATCATTCCGCACTCGCCTACGGCTCCTGCGTAAACGTTTCTTTCAGTGCAGCAAAGTGGCACTTTGCGCACTAGTTGCACAAATAACTATTGCAACATACAAGGCATTCAAATTAGAAAACTTTCGAGAGCTGGTCTTTTTTGTGATTTGGTAACACAGCTTATGAGATTCACTATGAATAAAAAATGTTTTTACATTATTTCCCAAAACCAACATTCAAATTTTTATTTTTGTTCTTCAGAACATTTCATGAGTTTTTCAATTGACAATTATAATATTATAACAAACTTTAAACATACAAGTTACTTTTTTTTCAATTCCTTTTTGAGGTAAGGTTTTTTGTTTATAAACATGAAAACATTCTAGTGCAAGACAGAGGTTCCATTGATGATCATAGACCAAAAACAGCTGATGAAGTGAGTATCATAAAAAAAAAAAACATAAACAAACAGAAATTTTGGGAGTTCAACTTACACTTAGTATAAAAATAAGAAAAAATGACTTATTTCTTTCTCCAATAAACAGGGAAACATCATACACAAACACAATTTTATATAAATCATCAATGCATATGGTGTGCAAGAAATCAAGTTTGCATTGGGTAGCCTAATTTTTTGCCTCTAACGGTTCCACTGTCGAGTTTTACTGACTTGATTGACACATGAGTTTACAAATTGTTGAAAATCGAAATTTATTGAATATATTTGTAGCATTTATTGTGTATTCTAGACAATAACTTGTATAATTTCTGTAGTCAAGATAGTGCCTCACACATAACCTAGGCGTTGTTGATGAGTTTTTCTGAGAATAGGCTATCTTGTTTTAGACTGCTTCATGTTGTATTTGACTCTTATTTTCTATCAACATTTTATTTTTATTTTGTCTCCAATGTTGCATATTAACTCGTTTTGATGCCTTGTGATAATATCTTTTACTCTGGTTGGTTGCTTTCTTCCATTGGTATTGTACAACAGGACAGGTATAAAGGTTATGTTGACTATTTAGGTTAGACAATTCAATCACTATTTTATTTCAATTTTCAATTCCATGAAGTATGTCGGCCCCCAGTGCATATACAGAAGTAAGCTGTTTATCCCGAGGGAACTTAGGTTTGATGTGTGTACGTCACCTGTGTTGAGAAAAGCCCCCATTTACTTGAGATCCTGTACGGTGATTATCGCTAATAGATTTGAACCGCACATGACGCCGATGATGTGAGATGTCTTTGCCTACTTGAGATCTTTTTCTGTGACTATTTGTGACGTATTCGAAGCATATATGTTGCAGGTGTTGTGATAGGCCCCCATATCCTTGAGATATTGAATGATGATTATTTGTGACAGGTTTGAAATGTACATGTCGCCAGTGCTGTGGGATGCCTCCATGTACTCGGGGTCTCTTCAACTAAAGTCAGTTACAGGATTCAGCTGTTGGTGCAACTAAAGGCTTGATTTTGGTGGGAGTGATTTGTAGTCTTGTAGATATATGATGGTTCATTTTTTTAAGATTCACACCTAACCTTAAAACATGCATTCTCTGATATGGTGAGCAATTTTTATTGAAGTACACCTGCTATCTGTTGGTGACTGATTTTGAATCGAACTTTACCCTTAATAATATGAGATTCAACTAAGCTCTCTATTTGAGGTTTGACATTGGGGACTCTATCATCACCAAATATAAATAGGCCAGTCCCCTGAGTCATACATGCTCAAGGAGATGAATATTATAATAGAAAATTTTATTGAAATTGAAAGGAAAAAATTTTGGACAACTGGAATAAAATTTATAATTTCCAGAATGTTTTGGGTGTTTGGCAGACCCACAAGGTACAGTGTGTTTACTCTGATCCTTGGAGATGCTCTTACCAACTGTGAGTGTTGACCACAATACCTTGATTTTACAGACTTTAATCTGTCAGAGTGTGAATTTTCACACAGGAGAAAAACAAATTCTTTCTCAGCAACAATATACCTGAAAAGAAAAAATTTAGCTTTTCTCATTCCTTCATCATGCTGCTATGATGGTTGCCATCTTGTAATGGGCTTCCTGGGGGGTTACCTCTTGTAATGATCCCCACATTGTTTGAGGTTCACCTCTGCCCAGGAGCAGGAGGGCAAATACGAAGAAAGAGTGGAATGAGTCAGGAGTAATCGGCCTGGGAGGTGGTTATTCTCTCCTTTCGTCTCGATTATACTGTCTTCATAGAACTAATAAAGATAATATCAAATCACAAATGATGGAATGTGGTGTAACGTGGTGTTTGCAAATATATCAATAAGCTCAACACTTCTGGCTGACACAGCCAAGAATATAGTTCAGGAAGGCCTTCACTTGACTTATAACTATACCTTGTGAGTTTGCCAAACACGGGATAAATTTAATTGCTACAAGTTCATAATAAACTGCAAATATAAGGCACACAAAAAATCCACACTTTATGAAAAAGATATCAGTCTAATGTGTACAACACATTCAACACTGTGATGATAATTTGAAGAGTTACTATATTTCAAGTTTTTAGCAGGATATTTGATTGAAAAAAGTCCAGATATTGAATTGGAGAGATTTGATAATATTTGAAAAATAAGTTAATTACTAGCCTTGAGCAGCTGAGACTCAGGGGGCTGGCGTGGAAAGCAATGAATGAGATTACAATTAATACAAATTCCATGTATTGTTGGAGACTCTTAGTTTCAAATAATTTGTCATTGGCAACTTGTTATATTTTATCGATGCACTGCACTGTGCATTGGGCCCGATATAGAATTATATTGTATCAATTGATTATATTAATTATGAATTATACAAAATGAATAAGGGAGTTCCCACTCCCTTCGAAATTATATTAAGACATACATTCTGTCATGAATTAAAAACAATAGGTCAGAGAAAAAGTCTGAAATGCAACAATCTCTAGCTGAGCTTAGGCTTTTTCAAGTTTTAATTTACAAAGAATCAATTGTCCTTGACATTTTAGGCTCTGGGCCACCTCCCTAACCTAGTCTATAAATCAAGAATTCACAGATCTTTGAATTACTAAACTTAGTGATGAGAGTAACTCAAGATGGATTTTAGTTATTCTTTTTCAATGAGCAATGAAAGTGTGTATTGCGTTATAATTTCAGAATTTTTCTGTCAGAAATTGAATAGGAATTCAGTTACATATGTGCCCACTTTGAAAACAACCAATTTGAAGCAACCAACAATCAACTAGGCAAGTTTTTGGTAACTTAGTACAAGTTTGGCTGGTTTAGTAAAGTTCAGCTTGAAAGTTTGTAGTTGATGACTACTAATCAGAGCATAGTCTGTTTTTGAGATTGAAATATAGGCCTATTAAATTTATTTATTTATTTATACATGGCTTCCATTGGAAGAGAGATCCTTTTGGATGTTCTGCCTTGCCGTATTACCCATGTCATTTCCTATCAACACTCAAGTATATAGGTTATATATTTGGCTCTTCATGTATTCAATATATAAAATGAGATGATATGAAAGATGGTAATATAATAATATGGTTTATTTATTCAACTTTACAAATAAATGATAGAGACTATACCACAAGGAAACATTTTCAGCATAGCCTAGGTTAATTTTATGCTTGCCTACAACAATCACAGAAAACTATAAAGGTAACAATCTGAAGAGTAGGCTATGTGAGTAAAAATTGTTTCATGTATCATATACATGAATATATAATATGATAAATAATTTGTAAATGTGTAACTTACCTTTCAATCATTCAACAGATAGAGATCACAAAAATCATAAGACGAACACATCACATCCACTCACAGCTATAAGAATGAGATTATTTTCTTGGAGTTGAGTTGTTTCATTGTGGATGCTTGAATACAATTCTGTGCGATATTTGAAAATTGCTTATTCATAGATTCTGTGTTTTTAGAATAATTTACATTCATATTAAGCATTATTAAGTGGAGCCATATGAGTGGCTTGTGATTGTCACTTGAAATTGTTGGAATCGATATATAATAAGAGTGGGTATCATATTTCGCATTGAAAACTTGAAAATTATTTCAAAGTCTTAGTGTGCTATCTTATAAATGGCATGATTTCAAGCATTAACTGGAATCAAATTTGAAAAAATGATATGACTTTTTCAATTTTGGATGGGATAATTTGAGATTCAAGGACAATTTTGATAATATAAACAGAAACGTTTATGATTTTTTTCAAAATGTTTCATCATCAAATACCATTTATCCGAAATTTTAAATGTCAGTTGCCTGTCAACAACACGTTTGACGTGATTTTTGCATACAGAGAAAGTACTGGAAATTCACTTCTACAGCCGAATCAGTCATAAACAACTGCTTTATTGAACATTTTTGGGAAACTTGAAAACCAGTCTAATTTATTTCAAAGTCCCTATCTGGATTAAAATTAGTGCAAAAGGTCTATTATATCATCAACAGTGCATTGTAGACGATTTTGGCAAAAGACAAAAAGTGTTTGAAATTCAATTCTGCATCCAAATAATTTGGATGATCAATAATTATTCTCAATCAATCAATAATAAATAATAATGAATAAATAATAATTATCGATCATGAATACAATTTTTTGACTTTAAATCCCTCTGGATTTAGCTCAAAAGGTCAATTATATCATTAATGGTGTAGATTAACATTGTAGACGATTTTTGCAAAATACAAAAAGTGTACAAAATGAATTGCAATTCTGCACCTGAGTTGATCAACAAAAAGTCTAAAGTGGGACTTTTTCAGAAAACTCAGAAAAATTCCAGTCTCAATAATTGGTGCAAAACATTATTTTTATCTCGATAACTGTGTGTTGGAGATGATTTACGAAGAAGATAGAAAGGGGTTGAAATTCAATTCCACTTAAGAATTGTTGGTCAGAAAGCCTAAATTGATACATTTTTAGGGATTAAGTTACACCGAAGTAGATAGAAAAGGCGGGTTCAAAAGAACTTTTCACGACTTTTCCCCCCTCCACACTAATATTCTTTTGGAAGAATAATAGTGAATTCAAAGTTGTCTTCTGAATCTATATTGATATAAATTGAATCATCCTCACCAAAACTTACATTCTCAATATAGAACCAATCAAACTGAAAAACATTATGTGATGATTTAATGGGATATATCTCCAATGAAAGTTCATTGAAAGTTGACACATCAAAGTGTGCCATTACTTTGTTGCTGCTTTCACTCATCTCACAGCACAATGTAGCAGCGTCTATAGATAAGGATACACAAATTGCATTCATATGCATGTCTCCTGAGAGACAACCTTAGGCGATATCATTACGCACCAATTCTACTTCCACTTGAACATTAGCATGTTGAAAATTTCAGTTCAGAGACCTTACAAGGACAATGCCGCTCTGGTTTTATCCATCACTTAATCATTAGCATGTTTTAAAATTTTACTCCACAGAGCTTACAAGGATGAATGCATCTCTGCTCCAATTCATTTCAAACTCGAACATTAGCACATTCATCCACAATCCTGTTTCACCGTGGAAAATCCATTACAATTGGAAAAAATGGTTGTGGAGTAGAGAACACTCTCTCATGTTCAGAAGAATGTAGCTATCTATCTCTTAACCCTCAACTACATGCTAGGCCCCATCTCACGATATTACATGCGCGCAGCACTGAGTGCCGCTATGTGTAAATTGTGTGTTTTCAAACCTTTCACAAACTTATTTCATAGAATTTGAGCTGTACATGAATGATGGAAATGAGAGAAACTTTTTTGATACGATTTTATTCATTCACAATAATTATTGAAATAGAAATTGAGAAAATTGTATATTGGTAAAATATAATTCTTGGTTTAGCAGATAAAACAAGATTCTATGAAAATACAAAATAATAATATTAGTATTTCAGGGAAAGTGGTTATCAACTTCAGCATTTAAGGAGAATAACATTTAAAAATGATAATAAAATAAAAAGAAAAGATTATTGAGTGCAATTGTAAAGTTTATTCATCTTAAAAATGAGGTCTTCCCACTTCAACAGTCAGCTGCACACCGAAGAAACGCCCCCAGACTCCCATCAACACTGTCATCTACTACGGAAAGATATGATGAAAGAAAACGTGAAAGCACTGGAGAATGGTAGCTATTGAAGCCACCTTAAAAGAACAGATATGCAGAAGTGCGGTACGCTATGCCGCTACGCGTGTAATTGAGGGTTAATGTCATGCGATTTCTCCCAAGCAACTTCCAATTTGGCATTGACCTATCCTTGTATTCATATATTAATTGATTTTTCCCTAAGCTATGTAGCTATCAGTGATTTCAATGATCGTTTTGCATTCAATTTCTGTTCAATTTTGAATGTACAACGATCATTTGAAACTTTATGTATGATTGGGTTAGATTCAGAAATAACACTCTTAGTTGTTCCATCAATTTATTACAAAAGTCCACTGCTTTTTTCATTCAGATCATACAGACACATCTTCAGTACATTACAACAGTTATCTGACAATATTGATAGGAGAGGTAAAGAGAAGGCTGCACTTTAGTATATGGGCCGCGGAATCTAGCATTGAGACCTACATAGATCGATAGAGGAGATCAATACGAGATCAACCATGTATAAAATTGTTGTCGATTTCCAAGGATTAGCTGAAAAAACATGGCGGAAAGTTCAAAATGTTTATATCAATTTTCATTTTCAATAATTTTTTTTTATGGCTACAATATGTTTAAAACTAGTGCAATCTTATGTAAAATTTGACGAGGAATCCAATGAAACTAATTTCAGGTTCGTCACTTCAGTAGTTTTTGAGATATTGCAAAAAATGTGCGAAAAAGTGCAAATTTTGGGTTAAAAGAGGTGAACCTGTTTGCATGGTGATTGATAGGTATTTCAAACTATTGGATTTAGTAGAATGATAAATTCTAAAGAAAAAATGTCCAGTCACTTGATTGCCTAAACTCAAAATTGTTTGAGATATTTGGACAAATAGAAATATTGCAACTCCATTTTTTGCTACCTAGGGAGAACTCAGGTTAGAAAAAGCTGAGATTGGGGAAAGCTTAGGTTAGGAGGAGCTTGGATCAGGAAAATATTAGGTTAGGGGAAGCTTAGGTTAGGAAAAGCTTAGATTAGGGAAAGCATAGGTTAGGAGAAGCTATGGTCAGGAAAAGCTTAGGTTAGGGAAATCTTAGTTCAGGAAAAGCTTATATTAGGAAAAAAAGCTTAGATTGGGAAAAGCTTAGATTAGGTAAAGCTGAGGTTAGGAAAAGCTCAGATTAGGGGAAGCTGGGTCTGAGAAAAGCTTAGGTCAGGGAAAGATAGGTTAGGAAAACTTGCATTAGAAAGAGCTCAACTTAGGAAAAGCTTAGGTTAGGAAAAAGCTTAGGTTAGGTAAAGCTTAGATTATGAAAAGCCAAGGTTAGGGAAAGCATAGGTTAGGAAAGAGCTAAGGTTAGGAAAAGCTTAGGTTAGGGGAAGCTGGGTCTGGGGAAAGCTTGGGTTAGGAAAAGTTTGGATTAGAAAAAGCTTAAGTTAGGAGAAGCTTAGGTTAGGGTAAGCTGGGTCTAAGAAAAGCTTAGGTTGAGGAAAGCTTGGGTTAGGAAAACGTAGATAAGGAAAAGCTTAGGTTAGGAAGAAGATGAGGTTGGGAAAAGCTTGGGTTAGGTAAAGCTTAGGCTAGGGGAAGCTGGGTTTGGAAAAAGCTTAGGTTGGGGAAAGCTTGGATTAGGAAAAGCTCAGATTGGAAAAAGTTTAAGTTAGAAAAAGCTTAGGTTAGAGAAGGCTGGGTCTGGAATGAACTTGGGTTAGGAAAAGCTTAGGTTAGGTGAAGCTTAGATTAGTAAAAGCTTAGGTTAGGAAAAGCTTAGGTTCGGAGAAGCTGGGTCTGAGAAAAGCTTAGGTTGGGGGAGCTTGGGTTAGTAAAACTTAGATTAGAAAAAGCTTAGGTTAGGAAAAGCTTAGAATAGAAAAAAGCTTAGAATAGAAAAAAGCTTAGGTTAGGAAAAGCTTAGGTTAGGAGAAGCTTAGGTTAGGAAAAAAGGTAAGATTGGGAAAAGCTTATGTTAGGGAAAGCTTGGGTTAGGAAAAGCTTACATTGGGAAAAAGCGTAGGTTAGGAAAAGCTTGATTTGATTCAATTATTTTTACAATCTTTTAAAGCTCCTGAATTGCATTGGAAGCTGAATAAAATGTGATCCTCAATATCGGTCTGCACTATGCCTATGCAAACATATTGAACTCTTCTAAAGCTAAAATACTACATTTTCTTGTATTTTTTTCCAAATATCTTAATAATCTATAAAATTTTCTAACCTCAAATCTATTTTAATGAATTTTCTGCAAAAATCCTAATGAGATGTAGCCAATTTAGTAGTCACTAAAAGAAGTAAAAAAAATTAAATATGAGAATTGAAGAGTATTGAGTGTGCAATTTTTTTTATTTTCCCAAATATCTCAAACAATTTTGAGTTTAGGCAATCAAGAGACTGAGCATTTTTTCTTTAGAAATTATCATTCTACTAAATCCAATAGTTCAAAATACCTATTAATCATCATGAAAACAAGTTAACCCTTTTTAAAGCAAAAAAATTGCATTTTTCTGCACATTTTTTGCAATATCTCAAAAACTACTGAAGTTACGAACCTGAAATTAGTTTCATTGGATTCCTCGTCAAATTTTACATAAGATTGCACTAGTTTTAAACATATTGTAGCCATAAAAAAAAATTATTGAAAATGAAAATTGATATAAACATTTTGAACTTTCCGCCATGTTTTTTCAGCTAATCCTTGGAAATCGACAACAATTTTATACATGGTTGATCTCGTATTGATCTCCTCTATCGATCTATGTAGGTCTCAATGCTAGATTCCGCGGCCCATAAACTAAAGTCCCCCCAAAGAGAAATCTATCAATTTGGAGAATTCTCTACATGATCTCAAATCAACAACAGAGATATTCAGATCGCACTTGAAAACGATCAATGATAATGAAGTTGACAAGAATTATTTGGATGAGAAATTGAAACTTATTTCAGACAAGATTGGAAATTTGGAAGTATTAGATAGAAATTATCTAAATACCAGATTGAAACAGCTTAGCACAGAAATTTTTACTAGAGTAAATGAAACTCATTCATTATCGGTTGATTAGGAATATTTGGATAAAACTGTGCAAGCATTGAATAACATTGTTATAACAAAACAAGATTTTGAAGAATGATTATCCGCAATGACTAATATGATGAAGATAAATCTTATGGAGGGGATTGAACAATTTGTTTCAAAAAACGATTTAAATACATTGCTATCTACATTTGCCAAAACTTATGCATTGAAAAATGATCTGAGTAGTGAAATGCAAGCATTTATCAAGAAAGATGAATTACAAGCCACAGTCAAAACAATTTGTGAGGAAATAGCATCTTCAATTGAAAATACTGAGGATGGTGAAGTGACAAGATTACAATGTTTGCCTGCATTTATCGATTATCTCACTTTATTTGTTCATAGAATAGCCTACCAAATAGTAAGGAACTACACAAAAGTGAGTTTTCATATGAATTGGATCGAGGCAAAACAGCATAATTTGACAGAAGATCAAGTAGGCGATTTAATTACCGAAAAAATGGGTTTGAGTATCTTGGCAAATGTTCTAAAACCCTCAAGTTGGAGTCACTTCAATCTGTAACAGATTTCACTATGCAAGTTGCTTGGGAGAAATCGCATGACATTAACCCTCAATTACATGCGTAGTGGCATAGCATACCACACTTCTGCATATCCGTTCTTTTAAGGTGGCTTCAATAGCTACCATTCTCCAGTGCATTCACGTTTTCTTTCATCATACCTTTCCGTAGTAGATGACAGTGTTGGTGGGAGTCTGGGGGCGTTTCTTCGGTGTGCAGCTGACTGTTGAAGTGGGAAGATCTCATTTCTAAGATGTTTAAACTTTACAATTGCACTCAATAATCTTTTCAATTTCAAAAAATGCATATGTTTATTCTTATGAATAATGGGTTCGAGTGCATTATAAACACTTTGTACAGTCTTATCCTTTGAAGGTATACAATAAGCGTATTCAGTAAAACAATTGATAACAACTAACATATAACGATATCCTTTATTGAATTTAGATAAGCTACCCATCTCAATCAGATCTGATTGATATAAATTGTTCTCATTCTTCAACTCATATCTACATGTGGGGTAATTTACACATTCAGCAGAGTGAAGCTCTGATGCTAATTTTGCTCTAATATTACTTATTTCCCTTTGTGTGAAGACACGCTTGAAAAAGAATTTGATGTGTTAGTCACTATGTCATTACACACACACTGATCTGTGCAATCAGTTTGCTATTCTGTAGTGACTGGATGGTGAAGTATCAACTCCGTTCTCTGCAATAAACGGCTTGTCATCAAATGGTCTCAAACAGACCTTCGCACATTCAATTTGATGTATGTTATGATTGTAGGATCTCAACATAATATTACATTCTTCTATATGTTGGCATCGTTCAATCAAACATTTCTTATACAACTCAAAACTAAGTTCTCTATTTTTTACATGTAACTTCACACCTTTTGCTACACACTTATTTACAGTTTCTTCCTTCTCCTTATTCACAAGGAATGAATAAAATCTCGCACTTAATCCAAGAAAAGATTTTATAGGAATTGAACCAGTTTCATCCTTAAATTTCCCTACAACTTCATTCCTCTCATTGGGAAAGCATTCGTGCTCAGCTGGGAAGTTTGAGGTGTCGAACAGCTCCAAGTTATCTTTTATGAATTGGTAGACGTCGGGTGTCTCCAACAAAAAGAGGAAGCTATCTGTATCACTCATAGAAAGCTGGATGCGTTGCCATGGTATGATTTTTTGCAATTTACAGTAGAAAAAATCATACATGTGTAGTTCACTCGATTCTAGGATGCAGAAACCTGAATAGATGGGCTTATTCATTCTCAGTTCCAGCTTACACAAGAAAACTGCAATTACATCTGAACTTATTATCTGCCAGCGTTTACATGGGGGATTTGAAATGTACTTAACTGGACACTTGACATCTGTGATAATTTGAACATTACATTGTTACCGATTTTCCTGAATCAATTTTCCAAAACAAAAATTCAACATTTGTTTGCAGAATGAGACTTCAAATTTATTTTTTGCAGCTTGCCTATTACAGGTATTGAACTCAATGTAGTTCTTCAACCAAGGCGATTGGGAAAAGCTAATGACGCGATGTACTTTTGCAATCTGAGTTGAAGGTACAGCTTCATTTTCATGTGCATGATAAAAAGACCTTTGTGTCTGTCTCAGTAAAAACTTCATCGCAAAGGCAGCACTTATCAGCATTTTGAAATTCGCATTGCTGACAATCACTTAAATGCTCCATCAGAATTTCACATTTTATATCCGCACTCAATAAATCACCCAGTTTGATTATTTCCTTGAGAAATTTCTCCATGATCTTTTCATTGATATTACTCGATCTATAGAGTACTGGGCCGTACGCAATATCCCCATTCACTTCAATTACGACGAAACAATACCTACACAGAATATGACGCACCATTTTCTTGGTGTAACTCCTGGTGATAGGTACATCCTCATAATCAGATTTGTTACCATCCATATTCACAACAGATGTTTCCAAATCTGTGTAGATTGTATACTTTTTCTTTAAAGTCAAACCAAATTCTTTAAATTTGATTGTCTCACTCTGTTTTGGGTATGAAGTTCTCTGAAACTGGAACTTTAAACAAAGCTCTAGATGTCCCATCAAATTTGCTTTATCGTCCCAGTTTACTGTTTTGTCTGATGTGAATCTGTGAGAACAGAAATTACAAACATCAACTTGTGCTTCAGCTTTTGAAAGATGAGAAAGAAGTCGCGACAATTCATTTTTTCCATTTGCAGTGTTAATTAAACAAAAATGTGTTTTTCCAGCATTGCCTTTCAACATTAAGAAATAATTTGGTATTTATGTGTATGGAATATGCTTGTTCAATAGGAGAAAAACTTTTTGTTGTCATACGCGATAACATGAATTGCAATATCTGTATTAAGAATTTCAAATTTTTTTATGTCGCAATCGGTGGTGGGGAAATTAACTCCGCTAGTGTTCAGCCTGTGAGCTAATTTGCTCAAATATTTCACCATTAATTTTGAACCCTTATTTGGTTTCTGGTGGAAATAGGCTAGAACACTCCACAGAAAACACTTCTAATCTGAAAGATTTTTGACATTGATAACGCATCTCTTGGTTTTGATGAACTGGGGTGTTTGAATAAAACTGCTTGTGTATATTGGATTATATCTAATCACATTTACATCAAGTGAGTCAATCTTCTTCAACACCCACCCACTACCAAATTGAACAAAGTTATTGAACGAACTTAAAATTTTCCCAACCACTGACATAAAATTTTTGTTCAACTCATCATAGTTCTCCAAGACGTTCATGCCTATGGCTGAGTAACTATGTAGGTTCACAATGGATGAAACAGCTTCAGATTCCTCAGATTCTGAAACTACCATCATATACAATAATACATTTATAACTAAGAACCATTTCACATTTCCTTCGAAACATGCAGCGTGTTCTCTTATTATCTCAAAAACACGAGCTTTTGAGTTTTCAAGTACGCTTTCAATGTCTGGAGCAATGTTTTCGAAGGAAATGCGATGGCAAATTGTGTGTGAACTCACGCCTCTTACCCTGCGTTCTCTGATGTGGTTCATCTCTGCTACTAGCGAGGGGCTGAAAACAAACAAAGAATATGATACTATGGCATAGAATTGGATATAAAAACAAGTAAACATTGATCCAAAATCAGTTGTGATTCGACAAGCTGCAAGTACAGTGCAAACATGTTATCTCATGATCAGATTTTCATGTACGAATGATTGAGGTTATTAACATTTGATAATCGTTGGAAATTAGAATCAAGTCTATTGTCAGCTCAAAATATGGCTAAACAGGGTTTCAAATTTGCGCATGCACCTGACATTGTTCAATGTGTGTTTTGTTCAGTATATTTAGAAAATTGGTTGTCAACAGATGATCCTAGTAAGGAACATGAGCGATGCAGTCTGAATTGAGGATGGTGCAAACAGGATAATATTTCATGTGAAGAGGATAATTCCAATAATAATATTCTACGACAATATGAAGAACGAGTTTTGACTTTCCATCATCCAGAAGCATTCAAGCTCTTGGTATTTATTAATAGAGCAAGCTATTTTGCAATAAATGGGTATTTTTTACACAAAAAATCATATCTGCAATATTGTATATTGCAAATATATCATTGAAAATCCTTATGAAAAAGTGATACATGTTCTGTTTTGTGTGTCAAGGATGTGCTAAACTTCTCTCTGTAGTGTATGCAGGAAAATGCAAAATCTCTCACTCAAAATGAAACAGAGAGAGAGAAACGAATGAGTATATGAATAGCACTCATTGGATTCCCCAGCTTCACTCAAGCACTAGTTACGTTTATGTTAGATATATTTTTTTTCTCATCATCATCATCATCATCATGAACTCATCAACATCTGCACATCAGGAGTACATACTACCAGACACTCCTCCTCAACAAAGCACTTCCTTCCCATCTTACTGGGCAGCACAAGCTGCACAGCAGAAGAAGTAGAAGCTTTCAACCCCAGCTACCACTGCTGCTACACCTGACAGCAATGAGTCACCACTGAAGAGCCGAGGTATCTTTGTGGAGAGGGACTTGAGCAGTGAGAAAATTATCGTTCCGGACACTCCACCCTCATCCACATCTCATCTGGAGTGGGCATCGAGGCGTGTACTGCTCACCATGATCTCCAAAAAGCAGCAGCAACAGGGGAAGAGGAAGCTGCGCTTTCTGGAGGAGGAGGATGAGGAGACCATCTTTGTACCCTCAAAGGTTAGTTATTTCTAATATTATTAACTTGTAATGTGCACAGATAATTTTAAATCTTTATAAAACTATTATATGATGTCTTCAATTTGTTGAAAGCATGCTACTATCTGATAAATTCCTTACTTTACTGAGAAAAACTGATTTCCAATGGATCTGTTCACATCACATGCGTTCACATTGTGATATTAAATTATTTGAAATGATTAGTGTTCAGTTAAAAATTGATATAGGTGTATATTTGAATTCATGAATATGACAATGGATATTACTATGATTCAATTCAATTCATTCCATTCAAAAACTTTATACATTACATAGTATGTTAAAACAAAGTGAAGACAATACATTAGTTTGTAACATTAATATGAGAAACAAGTAAAAAGTAAATGAATAACTTCATGCTTGGACAACAAGTCCGTGTGAATGGAAGAGTCTTCTGACAATCGATAAGAAAAATTATAACTATACTTTAATGACACTAGATACAATAAAGAATCCAGTAACTAAAAACTTGATAATAGAATAAGAAATTGGAAATTATAAGCAAAAAAATAAGGTTCAACTAAGTGACGAACAAAAAAGAAATTATTAAATTAATTTGTGGCATTTAAGGTGTCATACCATCAAAATATAAATGAAAAGTACAGTATCTGTGGTTGAAGGAAAAGAAAAAACTGAACAACCCCAATTATAGGTTAGGACGAACTATTAGGATGGGCTATTACGTCTAGACATAAGGAGACCGCAACAGAGCCTCTGCAGCGCAGGACCAATACTGAGAAGCCACCTGCTCACTCCATGCTTATAGATGGCGATGCTATACCCCTCACGAATTGATAGAATTTCTGGAGGAGCATTACGATAAAGCCAATGGGCCAAATGGAAACAGTTTGATGATTGCATTGAGTTCTAGAGACGAGGGATTTAGATGTTAATATTCAATCCATTTCTGGTAGGATAATTATGCTGAATTTCTGTGAATAGGGAATTGTTTTTTTAATAAAAATTGAAAGGTTTTTAATGAAGAGCTGTTTGATATTCAGAATTGGAAATTCAAGGAGCAAAAAATGAGTGGGGTATCTGTTATTTTTCAAAAGGAGCGTTTTAATGAGTGATCTTTGTGAAACTGCAAGGGGCTGCAATACATTGGATGAGGCACTTCCCCACGCCAAGATGCCATATTCGAGCAGGGACTGAACATAAGCATGATAAACGTTCCTACAGTGACCGGCACCCAGGACTTGACCTAGAAGACCAAATGCATAGTTCAGCTTTTGCAGCCTAAGGTACTGCACATGAGCCCCCCAGCTCAGCTTATGTTCGAATACAACACTCAGATACCTATACTGTTTAACTTGTTCAGTAGGTGGACAGCAACAGACAGCAGACAATGGATTGCCACATGAATGCAACCTGAGCTCAATTGGTCCTAGGCTGTTACATTGGAAAACTGGAAGGCACTTAGTTTTTTTAATATTAATTGACAGGACATTGTTGTCAAACCAGTCCTTCAGCTTGACGAGATCGATGGATGCTTGATTGAAACATTCATTCCAAGTTGAACCCACTGAGACCAGGGCAGTATCATCGGCAAAAAGAAACAACTGACCCTGTAGGTTCAACCTTGATATATTGTTGATATAAACAAGAAAGAGTGAAGGCCCCAAAGTACTCCCCTGGATTACACCATAATTCACTGTCTTGATGTCACTGTCCACCCCATTCAATGAAACTTTCTGTTGTCTATTTTCAAGATAGCTTTTGAACCAGTTGATTGTGATATCTTTAACTCCTATTGCTTCAAGTTTAGTGATAAGTTTACTCCTGTCAATTAAGTCGAAAGCCTTGGCTAAATCCGAAAATGTGATTAGTACCTGATTTCGATGTTACATATTTTATTCATCCTAGTTACTTCTACAAATTTTTATTCTACCGTTAAACCTTCAATTTCTCAATAATCAATTCTAATATAACGTTTCAGAATACTTTCAACATAAGCTTCAATGATACTCGACTTTATCTTCAAGAACTTCAAAAAATGTTCGTTTTAATGGATTTACTGAACTTAATGACTTCCCCATTTCATCTACAATTATTTGAACTTCAGAAAAAATGGAGTAGCAACTATAAATTATTCATCCAACTCCAAACCCGAAATATTGACAGTAAACACGTTCACAGAATGAATTATCAAGTATTGACTCAGAAAAATTAATCTAAGTAATCAGATTGAGTTATGAGAATTTGATTTTATTTTTTAAATTTGAATTGCAGAGATATGAGATGCTCTGTAGCAGAGTTGGCGCAGTTGTGTGCCTGACCTTCATGAAGGTAATAAAAAAAGATAATTTGGGATGAAATTTATAATTTTAAAGTAGGCCGGCACATCTAGGAAATGAATCTGATTCTATACTATTTCAATTCATGCAGGCGAACAGGTTAGAGTCAGGATAAGTACAATAAGTTTTTTGTCCATGCCTGATTTAATCGCCGTTCGCTATTCCAACACTAGAATACTTTAAAACAAACTACATATCAACAATACTCACACTAAAGAGAATAAGAATCATATTAAATTTAACACATCACATTACCTTCATTCTCTCATCTGGGGGTGCATTACTATCCTTACATTATATATTAATACATCACCAAACCAAATAATATCAGTTGTAAATATTGATTTCAGAACAAAACTAAAAGCAGAAAAACCCAAAGAAACCAAATTTCGTCAACAACCCATACACCAATTTCAAACCCGCACTCTGAACCCTTAGTCTCTTAGACCCTTTGTCTCACTGAACTGCACTCTGTTGATGGTTTCCGTCGTGTTTCCTTTCAAAGTTATTTTTTTATTCCGGCGTTTTCTCCTAAGAGTTGATTTGATGATTTCGTGAAGTCATCTTGTGAAGTGGAACCTCCATCTCCCGAAACGGCTTTATGTCAATTCTGGTCAGGTATCATCCTCGGGACCTCTCACGACATGCCTTGCTCGTGGAGTCCATGATGGTACGAAAATGTGTCCTAGAGCTGGATTTTGAAGGGGTGAAACATAGGGTTGGTTTGGGGTCACACATGAACCACTGTAAATAGATGTATAATAGCATTATTTCCTAACTCTTCCTACAATTCATAAAAGCTAAAACAGGAGTTATCTATTTATTAAAGATTATTTGAATTCTCTCATTCCATTTGAATCCTCATTTTATATAGATTTTTACCTTTGAACTATATATCAGAATTAATGGTTCACAGAAATAATTCAAAGGTTCTGTCATAATTTAATTAATTAGCACTCAGTTGAAAGTATTAACGCCATGAGAAAACACAGTCAGAGAAAAATATAAAACTTGAGCAAATCTTAAACTCAATATGAACATAATCTCAAAAATTCCATTTCAATTCAAAGACTATCTTCCTGACTTCCAGCCATACTCTACAATAATATATCTCCAGAAACAATAACTCAAATGTAACATAAGTGAAAACTTTCTTCTCCACTTTCTGTACTTCTTTAGAGAAAAAAATAATCTTCCATCACTAAAAAAATCAAAAGGATTATTCTCAATTAATATTATTAACTTGAAAAATAACAGGCTCTGTTGGTACAATACTGTGATGAAAGTTTCAATTAATAAAATTCCCTAAATTATATTTCAACCCTATTTTACGTACCTTAGCGGTTATTTGAAGAAACAATTATTCCTACATGATGGAGCAACACAATTAAACTTTTCAGGAGATGGCACTACTAGAAAATTTTAACTTAAATAGAAATAAACTAACTCCTACATTAACTAAAGTGTCACAAAGTGAAATTGTGATGAGAAAATAATTAATAATATTATTGAAAGACGCTCGGCTATCAGCAAAGCTAGCTGACCGCGGAGATACAGAGGATACCAATGGCGTACCATCTTCCGCGCATTGAGACGATTCCTACCGCCTTTGGCGGCGGCGAAACTCAATCCCCTCTACTTTGGGAGAGTATATAAATGCTGGACGAGCCCCAGACCACAGCATTCCACTCCCAACCTTCCTCTCCTGTACAGCGGCCCATTGGCTGCCATACGTCCCTGACCTCCTGTCCTTGTACAGCGGCCCGTTGACTGCCGTACTTCCCCAACCTTCCATCCTCCCAGGGCACAGCGGCCTGTTGGCTGCCGTCCCTATTCTCTCATCCTCCCAGGGCACAGTGGCCCGTTGGCTGCCGTCCCTAACCTTCCAACCTCCCAGGGCACAGCGGCCCGTTGGCTGCCATCCCCATCCTCTAACCCTCCCAGGGACAGCGGCCCTTCGGTTGCCGTCCCTATCCTCTCACCCTCCCAGGGCACAGCGGCCTGATGGTTGCCATCCCTAGCCTTACATCCTCCCAGGGCACAGCGGTCCGTTGGCTGCCGTCCCTATCCTCCCACCCTCCCAGGGCACAGCAGCCCGTTGGCTGCCGTCCCTATCCTCTCATCCCCCCACCCCCCGGGGCACAGCGGCCCATTGACTGCCGTCTCTATACTCTCATCACCCCCAGAGCACAGTGGCCCGTTGGCTGCTGTCCCTATCCTTCTATCCTCTCCGGGCTCAGCGGCCCGTTGGCTGTCGTCCCTCCTGTCTATCCTTCCTCTTCACACTATACTGGAGCATAACCGAGGCCGTAAGGCCAATACAAAATTACCTCGAAGTGGTGTCATCAGAGAAGAGAGCGACCTCCACGCCGTCAGAAGCACCAGGAGGTGCTGTCCACCGCAGCTGAGGCACAAAGAAGAAAGAAGAAGAACTTCGACTTGCCTCCTTTCCCCGCCCACATCACAACTGAGCTAAGTCATCCAGGAGCAAGGGAGCTATATTCTAGGTTTTGAGCGGACGTATGAGGAAGCTATATTCTAAGTTTTGTTGCAATCCATCCAGTAGTTTTCCAGAAATCGTGATCAGTGAGTCAGTGAGATAAGAATTTCATAAGAGTATAGATACAATCATGTATATTTTGAATTAATTTGCTTTCACCGCCGGTCAATTACTGCATTCTGATTGGCGTATCCTAAAACCACAGATGTATTCATGCACTGAATAAAGTTACATCCCATTACCTTGATATTTTTATTTATTTCATACATTTTGTTCATGCTCCTATGATATAATAGATATCCTTGTATTTTCTAAAACGCTTTTTCTTTCACATTGACATGCCATGCTTGTTACTAACGTTTTGATCATAGTTCAAGCGAATGCTATTTGTATACAACTAAATTTGCCACAAGGTGTCTGGCTAATTCTCAATTTATATTGCTCGACTGATTATTTAGGTCACAGACTAGTAAGTACCAAAGAACCTAACCTAAAATATTATATATTTCATATTATTGAATGAATAACAATAATATTCTCCTTTTTATTTGGCTGTTCAAAACTGTAGCCTGGAGAGCCATCATTATCTAATCTTGAGTTTGTTGACATTGTATCTAGCGATAACAATACAGCTGCTTGCTCGAGACCTATCATTTCTTTCCATTCCATGATTTTGAGAACTATTCAAAATTATATCCTTCCAAGTGCTATAAATTTCATTATGCAATGAATATTGCTATAATTTTGTTTTTAATAATGAAGTACCCAATAGGTTACTTATAATTTGAAATTCTAAAGTTCAATCATTCAATGAAAGCAGAATAGATGCAACAGCTCACTACTATCGACCATTCAACTTTAACAAAATAATAATATCAGCCAAGTTTAATTTGTAGGTTATGTAATTCCAAGAACAATAAATTATCTATTTGATTCTTGATAAATCACTGTTTATTTGAAAAACTGGTAATTTCATTCTCAATATGGAAAGTGAAACATCAGAACTATGATATTCATTATTTATCATGATTTATATAAATTATCTGTTTGATTTTTGATAAATCACCATTTATTTCAGAAGCTGGTAATTCTATTCTCAATATGGAAAGTGATACATCAGAGCTATGATATTCATTGAAAAAGCCTATTGCTAGTTATTTAAGAAACAAATTCACTTCATAAATTGTAAAATGATAATATAATTAAATAGTTCTAGTAGGCCATGAATAATCAATAAGTAAAGCCAATACTAAAATTTATCAATTCCAAATCATAGATCATCAGAGTTAACCTAACTTTATAACTGATGCTAGCTTCATAGAAATAGCACAAGTATTCAATACTCAAAGTACAATTGCAATTCACTTTGAAATCCAGTCAATTCTAGATTGAATTTCAATCTATCAAGCTATCATGTTATCAAGTAATATAAGATAGGCTGTTGTTGGATATAATTTGAAAAGTTTTGCCTGAACTAAGCAACCTCAATCATGTTGATTCAATACAAAGTACAAACTACAATTTGCAAACTATGGGTATTTAAAAGTTTTTTTGAAAGTAATTATCCATTACTTAGCTTGAAAATCAAACTTATCATTAAAAAAACTATAACAAATTATAATCTTGTAGGCCATGAGCATTCCAAAGTATCTAGTAAAGCAATAATTATCATTTATCACTGATATGAAAAAAATAACCCAGCAGCAATTTTGAATAAAAGAATTCTATCAAAATGAGTGATTGATGAATATGAACTCAACACAGCCCCACGTTGGGCACCATTTTTGTATGATGTATTTGAAGATAAATACCTGCTTATTTCTTTTATTAGTGGTAAAGCATGAGATCTTCAGGGGTTCAGCTGCTTTTTTAAAAAATGCCCTCCAGTCCATGGGCAATGAATGGGAAATCCTTGGACATAACATACGCACAGCTCACTGTAGTTCATACCATAGCAGACAAAAGTATTTTAAACAATTGTATAGTAGTAATAAATGTTTTGGCTTCATGTCAGATGTGTAAAATGGTCGAGGATTTCAATTTTTTCAGTTTTACAATATTCCAGTTCAAGTATCACATCGTACATGAATTTAAATTCAAGTTGGATAGCACTTCCTAGCTAACTTTTCCTACCTTATCCTGAATCCAAGAAACCTACAATAGTATATTTCGCACCTAGGGCCGAAAATGAGACTTTTTTGCCCATGGTGAGAACGTTATTTTTCGCCACACAGAGAAATAAACAATATAAATATGAGAATAATTGTTTATTAGGCACTTCCGAAAGCAAAACAGGAAGGTCATAGCTTTAGCAAATCTGAGGTAATCTGAATATCAGAAAATTGTCCAAGTATATTTATTTTTTATTCTGATTTGTCTAAATAACCTAAAAGATTATGTTCAATTATGTAAGAGGTTGAATTTATACTTTTTATTCTTCCAAATTACAATAAGATGATATTATTATGAATGTTTTGATTCTTGAATAATAAACACAAAAATAATAATAATGAAAAATTTTTTGATCAGCTGTTTTAGCACACTTGAAATTTGACCTTAGACCAGTTGTAGAATAGACACGCTGGGAAGTCTAGCCTCTGAAGCCAACATCTACTGCCTAATCCACCCATCTTGACGTCACAACCAAGCTAACAACAATGCATTGAATAACAACAATGTAAATTAAACACTACAAACACACATTGTTGTGACGTCAAGATGGGAAGATTTGGCAGTAGATGTTGGCTTCATCGACTTTCTATATGAATATACAATGAGCCGTGTCTATTCTATAACTGGCCTAAGAATTTGACCAATCTGAGTGTCAATGTCAACAATGCTTGTTGTCGTTGACTTCGGAAGTTTAGGTTAGAAGTTCTATCCTACTCTGAAAATCGAATTTGAATAGGTAGTTTATAATATATATCTTATCTGTATTTTATTCATCCAAATAAAATGAGAGTATCTTATTGCAGAATACTTATTCAATTCTAGAAACATAAACTGATTCCGTTTCATAAATCATTTTGTAAACACGTTTACATCAAATCAGAATCAGCTGACTTCAAGGTTATTTTACAGCCCTAGGGCCGTAAAACTTTTACCGGCCTGGTCAGAAAACAATCATTTTCGGCCTCCATATGACGCACGAAAACCAGCTCATTACATCCAAGTGGGGCGAAAAAAAAAATTAATGTCCTTCTTCTTTCCTTTCAATCTCGTTTATGTAGGAATTTGGAAAATCAACGTTTACCAAGTATTTAAGACTCAAATCAAAAATGAGTTGAGTCATGAGCTTATTAGATCAATAATTCGCTGATTGATCAACAATTTGATGAGCGATGCGTCCGGGAAACAAGAGAGATTCCCAATCACCCGATAGTCGAGTTCATTGTGTAACAACGGAAAAACCATCATTTGCTCTCGATTCAGTGCAAACTTGATCACCATTCATAATCAGGTCAACTGCATTTGTTGCTACATAATTGACTGTTGCCATTGTACATGAATGAAGCACGGATATCTGTTCCTCAAGCAATAAATTAGAATTTTTGCGCATCAGTTGATCATTGATACCAGTAGATTTGATCGGATTTCAGAAATAAACTCAATGATCGGATTATTCATTCATATTCTCTGAATGGATTATCGACTATCATATATATTCATGGCACCTGTTTTGTTTATTAAGTACAGGATAATTACTAAAATCTCTCCAGTTTGAGTTGTGGGCATTCCTAGATTTACTCATCTGTCCATTGATGAACACTTGGGGAGAAACATTTCCATCCCAAAGCCATTCATTATTTGAAATGACATGATTCAAGAGTGGAATTCTTTCGTGCACAGCGCACACGAATCAGAGAGATTACTCTGCCTAGTTAATACAGAACATATTGTTTAAGAAGCTCATCATACAGTAGATCCCATTTCAGTAGTAAACATCATAATCTTGAGAATGTTGTACAGATAAAGTTCGTTTTCCATTGAAATGATGTCTTCTTCATCCTTTCATAGGCCTCACAAATTGTATCTATGATTGGAATATCATCTATAACGATAGATATCGTAATGGCAGAAGAATGTAATAATATTATCTCAGGTGAAATACAATTCATATTGATAATATCATAAATGAATATACCAGTGACCACCTTGGTTGAAGAACTCGCTCAAGAACTGTTCTATTGTAATCTTCAAAATCCGCAACTTTCAATTATACAGAGTGGATGGAAATCATAAAAACTGCTGAATATACGTTTTTCACAAGAATAATTCGACAGTAGAGATGAAGATCTCATTCGACAATGAAGATCATATTTGAAATGAAAATCACTCTTCAAATAATAATTTGTCACTTCAACAGCTTTGACCCTACCATACGCATGAGGTAACAGGCTAGAACTATAAAACCTATTTATTATTGACTACTTCAAGATAGAGACTTGAAAATGTTCTCAATCTCTTCGTTACAACAAGCCGAATAAGAATATTGATGATGGAAACAACGAAAATATTCGACATCATTGAAAAATTCAAGATGGCGGTCATAATTGACTGGAATTCTTATATCGCTTGCTATTTAGTTATTGAGAGAGATATCGGAATGGTTCTACCACCAAGGTGCTCAGAATCAACCAAAATATGATGTTCGAGAGAATCGACTCATTCTGATCACTCTTTTAATGATTTATTCAACTTCGAAAACTTGAAACATACATTTTTCGGGGACAATATTTCAATTTTCACCCTGTTAATGGATTCGCAGTAGACATACACTAGTGTTATTGGTACAGTGTTTTAGTATATTTCCAAAGCCTTGGAATGACATCTGGTTGGAGGCTAAAAGTCTATAATCCACGGCTGGAGCGTCATTGGAGAAAGAGTGAGAATTACTGTTTACAGCGGAAAACACGCTTTCTCCTTCAAATGTCAATCTCAACAATTAGAAAACTGTGTAACTCATGACTCCTTGACGGTACAGACTTGATAATGGTATCAATCTCTTTGTAATAATGTGTAGAAAGAGATTAATCATGATGGCAATCTCAATAATGTTTGTCATCATTAATTAAGTTTATACCACCTCAAGAACTCTATCCCGCCATCACCATACCAAATCTGAATATTTAAGCAATAGGAAAGGTAAGCAAGAGAAAATAATATTGGGAATTTGGAAGAGAAAACACTCATACCTGACAAAATAGCAATCGTAGATCGGCGGCCCTGTTCCCCGCTTGACAGTCTCAATGTTTCAAGGTTTATTTCAATTTAAGTATTCAGAAGAATGTGAAGTTAATTTTAAATCGCTGAAGACGTTTTTACGTATACCAAAATTCATTCAATTCTCACGACAATACACAAATTACACAATTTACTAGAAAACTTTTCAAGACAAAAACAACAAAATTTGAAAAATTTCCAACTGACGAGCACTCGGCTACAACAAACAACTGACCAGAATCAACTCCAAAAACCGCCGCCAGAAAGCAGCATTACACAACTCGTGAACTCTCCAAATTCTATGAGTTGGCCACAACTGATACCATTCCCAAGTCTGTACCTTCAAGGAGTCATGAGTTACACGGTTTTCTAATTTTTGGGGTTGGCATTTGGTGGAAAAAGCGTGTTTCCGCTGTAAACAGTAATTCTCAATCTTTCTCCAATGACGCTCCAGCCGTGGATTATAGACTTTTAGCCTCCAACCAGATGTCATTCCAAAGCTTTGGCAATATACTGAAACACTGTACAAATAACACTAGTATATGTCTACTGCGAATACATTTACAGGGTGGAAAGTGAAATATTGTCCCCAAATAATGTATGTATGAGTAGCTTAATTACAAACACGTAAAAATGTATGTTTTGAAGTTGAATAAATCATTATAGCCTAAGAGTGATCAAAATGAGTCAATTCTCTCGAACATCATTTATTTTGGTTTATTCTGAGCACTTTGGTGGTAAAATCAAGCCGATATCTCTCTCAATAACTTAATGGCAAGCGATAAAAATTTCTGTCAATTATGACCGCCATCTTGGATTTTTCAATAATGTTGAATATCTTCGTTGTTTCATCATCAATATTCTTATTCGGCTTGTAACGAAGAGATTGAAATCATTTCACTTGCAGTCATATATTTTATCTGTGTTCAAAAATGAGAAGGTTAATTTATAAATTTGTACAGCTAAGAAATATCTTACCTCTTCATCTAATAAGAATGGTATTTTTAGCATTGATAGAGTCCATTGTGAGTTATGGAATCATAGGTTGGGGTAACTGTGGTGCCTCCATTATGCAACCGTTAATCATACTTCATAAAAAGATTATAAAAATTTGTTTGAGGAAACCAACAAGATACCCTACTGAAGGCCTGTACCGGGAATTTTCAGTCTTTACAATACCCAAGCTATATGAATTCAACTTATTAAAGTTTGTTCATTTGAAACCTCATGCTTTTCCTGTGGCTGTACCACACAACTATGCAACTCGAAGGCAAGTGACGTTGCCCCTGGAGGAGCATCGTTTCAGGACTTCTGCAGCTGCATGTCATGCTTCTTCCAGGGGACCTCGTTTATTCAATGAGCTTCCGCTTTCAATTTCAGGCATTCCAAATTTCAATAAGTTTAAAAATTGTTTAAAAACTTTTATCAATCTGAGACAAGATTGATTCATTCCCTGTCAGTATTTCGATTCATTTCCTATTCATCCATTCATTCTTTCTATATTCTTCTCTTTCCATTATACTCTACTTGTTTTCTACTCATATCCAATCTTAAATGCTTTTCTTTCTCTGACCCCTCTCCTACTTCACGGTTTCTTCTTACTCTTCCAACTCTCCTTAATCTTTTCCCTTCATTCGTCTTTCCCAACTTATGTTTTCTCACTCTTTTATCAAATTGTTCTTCTATCAATCTTTCATGTATCCAGCTTACTTCTCCTCAAATGAATCTATTCAACTTATATTCTTCCTCGTTTTGCTCTCTCAAGTCTGTCTCCCCATAGTCTACTTTCTATTAATTTATCCTACCAAATAGTCTATTGAATAGACCTAATGTCCAATATTGTCTATTATCTGTTCTCAGTAGTCATATTTACTGCAAATCATAACAAGGCAATTGATTTCATCTGCTCTTGATCACACTTCTTTCATTGTTTTGTCTCAAGAAGCAGAGCGATTGATAAAGCGATTGGTCGAACGTCTCCTCACTCTTCTCCCATTTCTGTTGCTCATTTTTATTATTCTTTCCAACAAAATTTCTTGGAGAGTAGCAGTACTTTTCATATAAAACTGTCAAGATAACATTCCTGCTCTTCCTTCTCCTCCTACCAAACCACTTTTCTCTCCTCTTCCTCTTCTTTCTGCTCCTCTTACTCCTCCTCCTCCTTCAACTCCTCCTCCTCCTCATCTTTTTCCTATTCTTCATCATCATTCTCTCTATCCTTTTTCGTTGTCTTCTTCTTATCTTCAATCTTCTATTTGTCCTCTGCTGTTTATCTGATGTGAGCAGCAATGGAACGTGAATGTGTTCATGGTTCGTGTGTCGCCATATGTGTCAACTGGTTCGTGTCCCGGACCGGAAGTCACTGACTCTGCTATCGCCGGAAGTTCAGCTGTGAACAGGGCCGCAAACTGACTGCTGTCATGTTACCACCATCACTGATCAATCAGATTTCCAGCTGAATTACAAGTGGGCATGACAGGATATCAATGGGTATTACAAAGGGTACGGAATAAGATATATAATATGAAATGTCATAAGAAGTACCTGATATTTGTGATGTTTGGTGAGCATGTCAGGATTGTCATCAATTACTGTTGAACGACTCATATTATTGGAATTCGAAACTTATCCAAAAATTTGATATTTTTTGTCCAAAAATTATTCTTTCTTTCTATTAGTTGCTTTTCCAAATCATTTTTCAGTTATCAGGGGCCATTCGCACAGTAAAGATTGCTGAGCTCGATTGAGTTAATCGAGTTCAAGTGAAAGTCTAAACTTGAATTATTATTGGTTTTCTCAGTGCATTCACCAATCCAGTCTGAGTCAAACCCATTTAGTGCTGAGTTGGTTATGGAATGATATTGTTGACGATATCAAGAAGGCTGAGTTCTACAGGGTATTTGTTATTATTTGTTCACAACCTAGCAGTACATTGAGGTTCTATTGCGACTCATTCGTCGTTCAAGATCTCTAATGCTGTACAGTAATAAAAGAAGAAAGCAGTCGAGAGATTTCTCAAATGATGAAATACAATATTACTATTTTATTGAGTTGATATATTTACTAGAATGTAAGATAGGAAAAGTAATGTTGGTATGCTTGAATCTTCTATGGTCTCACAAAGACCTTAAAGAGATATAAGCACAGAGTAGGTACAGAATGGAAACTGTCAATCAAACGCCTATCTAAACAATGCTTTCTACATGGTACAAATACCAGACACGTCACGTGACCTTAGGAAGTCCCGAACCTGGTTTTCTGATTGGCTGGCGGCAGTGAACGAGATCAATTGATCCGGATCAGTAAAGTGATCCGAATCCCCCATTAATACTATTACAATGCGGAACTTCCTAACAAGATGGCGGATTTTTGCGCCAGGGTACTAGCCGAGTATACTGTATGTATACTGTGATATAAGTGCATATTGGGTCTTTGGTCTCCCACGTTATTATAAAATTTTTGAAATCAAAATAATCTCAGTGTTATTAAAAACATGTCTTTTGCTGAAAAATTACTTTTGAAAGTTTTGTTACTATCGGGTCAGCTGATTAATTAATTGCATGCAATTACTATAGTTTTCCATTCATTCATTCATCAGTTGAGGCTATTTGAGAGCTATCAAACGCGCTCACACATTATTTCAGCTGGTCAATAGACAACATATAGTCCGGACGCAAATGTCATGAATAATTATGGCACTCTGTGGTCATTTTTGAGTAACAGCTGTGGAAGATGTCTCAATTTCTTCGTTGAGTCTTGCATAATAAGGATCGTGATGATGATACGTCGAAATCACAGGCAAACACTTCGCAAACAAGATGGCCGACAAAATTTTCAGGGTTTTGCCATATGGCTTGTATTTCAATAACCGTTAGAGATATTGTGATGATGCAATATGCCTGAGCGATCAATTGATCTCGTTCACTGCCACCAGCCAATCAGAAGACCAGGTTTGGGACTTCCTAAGGTCACGTGACGTGTCTGGTATTTGTACCATGTAGAAAGCATTGGTTAGATAGGCGTTTGATTGACAGTTTCCATTCTGTACCTACTCTGTGCTTATATCTCTTTAAGGTCTTTGTGAGACCATAGAAGATTTAAGCATACCAACATTACTTTTCCTATCTTACATTCTAGTGAATATATCAACTTAATAAAATAGTAATATTGTATTTCATCATTTGAGAAATCTCTGGACTGCTTTCTTCTTTTATTACTGTACAGCATTAGAGATCTTGAACGACAAATGAGTCGCAATAGAACCTCAATGTACTGCTGGGTTGTGAACAAATAATAACAAATACCCTGTAGAACTCAGCCTTCTTGATATCGTCAACAATATCATTCCATAACCAACTCAGTACTAAACGGGTTTGACTCAGACTGGATTGGTGAATGCACTGAGAAAACCAATAATAATTCAAGTTTAGACTTTCACTTGAACTTGATTAACTCAATCGAGCTCAGCAATCTCTACTGTGCGAATGGCCCCTGATAACTGAAAAATGATTTGGAAAAGCAACTAATAGAAAGAAAGAATAATTTTTGGACAAAAAATATCAAATTTTTGGATAAGTTTCGAATTCCAATAATATGAGTCATTCAACAGTAATTGATGACAATCCTGACATGCTCACCAAACATTACAAATATCAGGTACTTCTTATGACATTTTATATTATATATCTTATTCCGTACCCTTTGTGATAGTCATCACATTGATATCCTGTCATGCCCACTTGTAATTCAGCTGGAAATCTGATCGATCAGTGATGGTGGTAACATGACAGCAGTCAGTTGGCGGCCCTGTTCACAGCTGAACTTCCGGCGATAGCAGAGTCAGTGACTTCCGGTCCGGGACACGAACCAGTTGACACATATGGCGACACACGAACCATGAACACATTCACGTTCCATTGCTGCTCACATCAGATAAACAGCAGAGGACAAATGGAAGATTGAAGATAAGAAGAAGACAACGAAAAAGGATAGGAAGAATGATGATGAAGAATAGGAAAAAGATGAGGAGGAGGAGGAGTTGAAGGAGGAGGAGGAGTAAGAGGAGCAGAAAGAAGAGGAAGAGGAGAGAAAAGTGGTTTGGTAGGAGGAGAAGGAAGAGCAGGAATGTTATCTTGACAGTTTTATATGAAAAGTACTGCTACTCTCCAAGAAATTTTTTTGGAATGAATAATAAAAATGAGCAACAGAAATTGGAGAAGAGTGAGGCGACGTTCGACCAATCGCTTTATCAATCGCTCTGCTTCTTGAGACAAAACAATGAAAGAAGTGTGATCAAGAGCAGATGAAATCAATTGCCTTGTTATGATTTGCAGTAAATATGACTACTGGGAACAGATAATAGACAATATTGGACATTAGGTCTATTCAATAGACTATTTGGTAGGATAAATTAAAAGAAAGTAGACTATGGGGAGACAGACTTGAGAGAGCAAAACGAGGAAGAATATAAGTTGAATAGATTCATTTGAGGAGAAGTAAGCTGGATACATAAAAGATGGATAGAAGAACAATTTGATAAAAGAGTGAGAAAACATAAGTTGGGAAAGACGAATGAAGGGAAAAGATTAAGGAGAGTTGGAAGAGTAAGAGGAAACCGTGAAGTAGGAGAGGGGTCAGAGAAAGAAAAGCATTTAAGAATGGATATGAGTAGAAAACAAGTAGAGTATAATGGAAAGAGAAGAATATAGAGAGAATGAATGGATGAAGATCAAGATGGAGATCAATAGAAGAAGGTTGAGAAGTGACATGAGGATATAGTGAGTGTGTGAGAGCTGATAGGGAAGTTCACTTTGAAGAGAAAATTGATGTGTAGTGAGAATAAGAATGGAATTGAGAATTTGAAAATTTTAATAAAAGAGAACGAACAGATAATTTTGGGGGTGACAAGTGTACAAAAACATGAACAAAAAAGGAAAGAAGGGCGAAAATTGGAATAGATGTTGAGAAACAATAACCGTGATGAGTCGGTTAAGATGGATGAGATGTAGAAAGTGGAGAGAAGAATTAGTATGAGGGGAAACATGAAGAAAGTAGAGAGGATAGCTAGTAAGAGAGGAATGAAACAGAGGATATGAATGAAGTAAATGAAAAGAGATGAAGAGAAAATTCCTGTCTGAAGGATGACGCCAAATATTCTCGGGATGGAAGTTTCACTGGCAAAGAGGAAATCGACGCCCTGAAGAATATTATCGAAGAGGAAGTCCGTAGACAAAGTTGAAAAGAGGTTCATTTTTCCTTGCCACTGTTTCGTGTTTTTTTGACTGCTTTTATTTCTTGTCAACAGTTACTTATCTGCCGAATGCTTCGTTGCATTTTTCAATTTTCATGGCTGCGATTCTCTCTCCTGAATCCACATTTGCAATGTTATAGGGACAAGTGGAATAGTTTATTGAAGAAATGTATGCGATTGTCACTGGTTGTTTTGTACGAAGAGTATGCTTCATATTTATAATTTCAAGAAAGTTAATCTAGCATTGTTGACATCATGAAATTAATAATAATGATATTTCATTCTGAGACTTGTTACAAGATCAATACATCTACTATGTTATATCTACACACAGTTATTCTCATGGAGAATAAAGTCGTTTTTGGGTATTGGTCTGTATGTGTGTGTGTGTGTGTGTGTGTGTGTGTGTGTTGGAACAAGGTATAATACGGGGAGACAATCAAGTATACACAGCACATTAAGGGGAGGTGTGTACACTACGGGGAGACCCCGTATTGTCACTGCTCAATTTTAGTGAAAATCACTTCTACATGCTCAAAACCATGTAAAAACGTATTAAAAAAAAATCTCCCCATTTTGTTAGTACTCTACCTAATTGGGATACACTCCAGTTTCCAAAATTGCCACCACGTTGTGCTACGATCGCTAATACACACTCACACAAAACTCATTTACGGATTGAGCATACAATGCGGGGTACTTGCATATCCCTGCAAATACCCATCGTCTCCTCCACTGTTTGAAGTAGCTGGTTTTGCTATGGCATTTGCCGTTAATTCATGATTCAGCAACTTATTTCCTGTCCCGTTCAGACTCATAGATTCACAGCTTAGCAAATTCATAATTCATTTTTCTGTGACTTGAGACATGAGGAGGGAGCGAGAATACATGCTTGCATGTATATACATGCTTGAATGTATTGTAGTACTGATTTTTTAGTTATTTGGTACAAGTAGTCCGTAAATGATTCTTCACGGAAAAAACCTTAAGACCCACAGTCTTAAAAAATACCTGTTATTTTTCCATATAACTCAAAAACCATTCACAGTAAAAAAATCCAGAAACGTTTTCAAGAGCACAAAATTCTCTACAATTCAAAGCCAAATTAGGTTCATCACATCAATTGTGACTTAGACATGGATACTTTGAAAACATAATTTTCCGAGAATTTCCCGCATTGAATTTGATCTATTGCTAGAATTATGAGAATGAGAGATTTGTTAAGATTCAAGAATAGCATGTCAGTAAGTTTATATTCTCGAACAAGCTTTACTGAAAATTCACTTACTGATTTACTGAAAAGTAGAAAGTTGGTAACCTAACATTGTATCTCAAGACCAGGATAGCCTATGATAAAATGAAATTTGTCTCTTTGTTTCTCTCCATACTGCCATTTCCTTCTGTGTCTGTCAATATCTTTGCAAAAACTGTCTTGTGAACCTGAGATTGAATATTTTACTTGTGTATGGCTTGCTCAATTCGTGTGAAAATACGATGTTCCAGAGAAAAGATTTAGTAATCATACCCCGCTCAAAAAAAATCGTGCTCACAAGTTCTCAGATAGGGAGGATGACCGCGCAGGCTATTACTCAAAGATTCAAGGCATTCCAGGATGATTTCTCTTGGAGAAAATGAAGAGTGAGGGACCAGAGTTGTGTGAGCAGTGAGACCTTCCAGTTCATATTATTAAATAATAATTCAATTTGGGTACTGTAGCTGAACGTTTGTCAACAATGCAACATAAAATGGAGTACGGTAATCTATCACTATCGGGAAGCTCATAGTATAGCAGTTCCGGAATCTATGTACAGTATTTTTGAATAAGCACAAATAGCAAGAACCCAATATATACAGAAGTTTCCAAAAAAATGTTTCTACGGACCCACTCACCTACCAGCAATGTCAAATTCTAATTCATACCTCGGAATTTGGAGTTGGGAGGAACTGTGAAACGTGCACTTTATTGAATCTCAGTACCGTACTAAGTAGCTTATATGTTATATCCATACGTGGAATGTTTATTCGAATGTTATAAATGTACTATTATAATAAGCCAAATTATTCATCTAGGATTTTCAGTTCATGGATTGTTCCACCTCTGCTAGTCACAATTTATAAACGTGGGGAAGGATAGCGATTCCATCAATCGCATGTTAAATTCGCGAAAGAAATTTATAAACACTACATATATTTACTACTTATTTTTCATTCAGAATAAGAACTTATTTATCAATCAGGAGAGCGTTATAGATTCCCAGTTTATTTATCCTAGCTTCAATATTAATCTTGAACAGAAATCAAGAAAACGAGAATGCTATGAATCCTGTCTTTGTCAAGATGGATAAAATAAGTTGGTGCATGTATCCAGGTTTTATTCAAATACTGTAGAAATGGTCAGTTGTAGGATTGGTCGGAAAACTGTAAGTGGGGTTGTATTATACATTGAATTCGAAAACAAGCACCTGTCAGGCAGTTCTGATTTATTACTCTGGCATTTCAAAACCTCAATTCAATTGATCTTGGCCAGAATAGAGTCTGTTCCACAAGTAAAGGATTGGTTCATAGCTTAACCAATGAGAGATTGGATATTGGATATGATAGACTTTAATTTCCAAATATCTCATTTGAGAATTATTGATAATGCATTATTTGTCTGGAACCAGGTATAATCTAGTGCCACTTGCGTGTAGGCTGAAAAGAGCATACCGACGACACAGATTGAGATAAGTTAAGAAAAATGCTAATGCGCTATCCATATAGCAGAGGCTGGAAATCCATGTTGGGCTGCTTGGAGTTTCATCGTTTCCCGTGGACGCAAATCGGGTGATTTGGACCAGAGTTTTGCAACTGCAGATGAGATTAGTCGGTTTTGTATTGACTTAGTTCAGGGCATGATGATGGCTTTTCTGAGATGACTAAATTCATAGCTACTCTTTAGAGGATTCCACTTCTTGGGGAGCATTTTGAATGGATTATTAGATGAATTATTATGAATGGATAATTATTATTCAAATGAGGAATTTTCTTCTTATTTATTATAATTGTTTCATTTGTGCATCATGCGAATTAAGATTTATTTGATTTGATTATGTGTTATTATATTGTTGATATTGATATGTGAGCTGACGTTGTTGTAATATTTTGCCAATGTTCAACAATAAATTATTTTGAATTTTGATCCACCTTAATGTGTGATGTGGTTGAATATTGAGCAAAAGTAGACCACATGCAACGGACTACTCCTACCACAATTCTGATTGTAACATTCAGTCGATTGAAATAACTACTTAATTTGTTTTTCCAGTTTGTACTTTATTTTTTTTGTTTACATAAAACTGAAATAAATGTGAGATTCTTGTATGCATAAATGCATAGCTTCTTTGTGAGTTCTCAACCAATTTTGTTCTATAGATATGTGAATAAGATGTCTAGAGTGTTGAAAAATCAACCACGGACATAAGTAGGCTAAAAAAGAACCATTTTTGATCGTTTTATATTTATAGGTATATGATTCTACAATGCGAAGTTTTACATTTCCAAGTTATGGATTAATTGATGAGCCTCCTTGATAATCACAGTTATATTTCTATTTTTCCTAGAAAGAAGCATATTTTATATTATTCAGTACTCAACTGAAAAGTATTATCTCTAATTGCGTAAGTCTGTCTGTACGCAAGATATGTAACGAAAGGAAGGACGTACAATCTCGAAATTTGAAATAGTCTATATAATAATAATAATAATAATAATAATAATAATAATAATAATAATAGAACTCTGCGAGTTCTCTATTACCATCTTAGACACTCATATGGTATCGACAAAACACCAGTGCTGCCTTATGCCCCAGGGGAGATTGAATCTGTTGTGGGGAATGAGAGGTGCTGAATTTATTGGAATTACTCATTCTCTACCACCAGGCTTTTAAGAGCCACAAAGCCTGATGTTGTCCTCCTTGACATCACTTCGAAGACAATGTATGTCATTGAGTTTCCAGCACCAGCTGAGGGTAACATTGTCACCAAAGAGGAGGAAAAACAGACGAAATATCATGACCTACTAATGGAGCTGCGCAGGCTAAACCCAGGCTACTCTGTGAGAATGGTGGTGTTGATTGTAGGTGTACTGGGAGGCATGAGACCTTCATTTTTGGCCAACCTTAGAACGATTCCAGCCTGTGAGAGACCTGCTGCTGTGCTTGCAGGTCAGATGCAGAAGGCTGTCATTCTTGGATCATTACGTCTACTCAGAGCAAACGATTTAATGGTAACGGACCCAGTATGATTGTTTACCACATGGACATGTGGAGAACTCACTCTGGAAAAATCGCTTGTCACTCTTCCTTGGGGGTCGGAGCCCAGGGAAATGGTGGTCAAGCAAAACCTCAAACAATAGAAATAATAATAATAATAATAATAATAATAATAATAATAATAGTAATGATAATAATAATAATAATAGTGATAATAATAATTATAATATTGATGATGATGATGCCCATATAAGCTCTTAGGCTTGTGCGTGGGTGATGAGTGAAAAGGATGATGATGTGAGATGACGTCTACAGTTTGTGTAAAACAAGTTGAGACTTGGCCCTCCAACCGAAGAGATTACAGGGTTGCCAAATCGTGTAAAATTGCAACTTTGCAAAAAGTGAAAATTCAACTTTTATGATAAAATTGGAAACATCGCGAAGATTTGTTTTTCTTTTGAATATCACTTCTCTCAGAATCATGTAGCGTCGTAATGCGAAATAATTTTATATCAAATGAACGGGGAGACTGTCTCCTTTCTATTGGTGTCTGGATAATTTTTATCCGACCGATAGTTTTTTTTTATTAATAATTATGTTCGTCAATGTCGAGACATTTCGAGCAGAAAACATGACATTTTCTGATGACACCTATGATGATGATGAACATCTGCCACATACTGTTCAAGAATCAGCGAGGATCACACCAGTCACTGTAATTGAAGTGGAAAATATGATCAAGAGTAGCATCAAAACCAGGAAGGCACCAGAGTTTGATCTCATAACTGGATATGTATTGAAACAGCTTCCAAGGAAGGCGCTTTTGAAGCTTACATTCCTCATGAATACATCTTCTAGGCTGAGATATGTCCCAGATTACTGGGAAGTTGCAGAAGTCATAATGATTCTAAATCCTGGAAAAGCACCACATGATGTTACATCTCACAAGCCAATTTCTCTCTTACCTGTAATCTCAAAACTATTTGAAAAACTGCTCTTGAAAAGATTAAAGCCACTTATAGAGAGTAAGAAGTTGATACCAAAACATCAGATAATTTTATATCAAATGAACGGGGAGACTGTCTCCTTTCTATTGGTGACTGGATCATTTTTATCCGAACGATAGTTTTTTTTTTAATTAATGATTATTTTCGTCGATGTCGGGACATTTCAAGCAGAAAACATGAAATTTTCGACATGCTAGAAACTATTTTGTTTCAAGAGAAAAGTAGGTGGTGAAAGCGAGAAAGTTTCTCAGAAATAATTGAAATTATTTTTTCAATTGTCAAAAGTAGTCGGAAGATAGTATTTTGGTCTCAAAGGAATTTTAAAGTTAGAAGAGTGGCTGCATGGTATGCATTGTGTACCAAATTGTATGCTAAAGGCTGGCAATTCACAAGATTATTTGATTGAATTATTTCAAATGCAAGCAGCTGATTGCCTCTAGAAAGGCTTTAATGAAACACCGCTTTTATTATTTTTTCAATTCAAAAAATAATTTATTCCGCACAACATAATATTATTACAAAACATTGTACCATCTAACGATACAAAAAAAACTACTAATGAAAATTATATGTTTTGCTTCAGATGACAAAAACATAAAGCGAAATAAATATGAGTACACCTAGGCATAAGCCCTATAATTTTATTGGAGTGCACTTCTCTTAAAATAAAATAAATTTAAAGACTAGAGTAGTAGGACCGCTACGCTCTACACAAGAAATAAACTTTATTTATGTGAAAATTGATAATTATTATAAATTTACCAGTGTTACGGTCTTCATAATGCGTATTATACAGGTAATCTATTATAACAATTGTAATGTTATTGAATGAATTTCCATTGATTTTAATGGAAAAAATCAAGTTTAATGAAAAAATAATATAAAATGAATAAAATTATTCAAAAATGTTCTCAGTGGACAGCGAATTAAATTATGAAAACAGAAAGACAGGGAAAAAACCACTGACTTAAGAATAAGATTATACTGCCCAATATTTATACTAATGTACAATCCTCAAAAAGATTCACAGTCATTCAATGCGAACAGATAGAACTTCAAACTTTTAAGAAATATATTGAATGGGACTGCGGTATTGAATTTTCTTGAAATTAATTAAACATTCTAGGTGCATTGAAAGAAAATGAATGTTGAAAAATTGTTAATTAGATTGGGGAACTTGAACTAAAACCCGTCTGAAGTCATATCTGATATCCGAGTAAGATTTGCATTGAGGCTTCTTATAAAGAATAGCTTTAGTACTTTGAAAACAGAGATTTCTGATTGGAAGTATTTTAAGCTGAAAAAACAGTGGCCAAGAATGATCAGTTCTGAGTGATCTGGTAATTATACGTATAAATGATTTTTGAAAAATAATTATGGGATTCAGTGTTGTGACATAGGTTCCACCCCACAAAACAATACCATAGCTCATACGAGAGTTAATAAGTGCGTGGTAAGCATTCAATAATACACGTGTAGGACACAAATCACGTAGCATGTAAAAGCTCCTTATTCCTCTACAAAACTCCTTTTTCAATTTCGCCACATGATTTTTCCAAGACAATAAAGAGTCGATAACTGAACCTAAGTATTTAAAAGTATTCACAATGTTAATTGTTAGACAGTTACAGTGAATGCGAGGTTGTCATTTTCACTATTTATGATCAACTGGCTTGCAGTTGCTGAATATATTTTTTCAATCGTTCTGTATTTTGAATTTGTTGATCCCAGCTATTGATAGCATATGGCGGCACACCATTCAGCCGCTATCCTTGACTTTGAAACTCCTGAGAGACCAAAATACGATCTCCCGAGTACGTTTGACAATTGGAAAAATAATTTTGATTATTTCTGAGAAACATTCTCGCTTTCACCACCTACTTATCTTTTGAAACAAAAAAATTTCTAGCATGTCGAAAATTTCATGTTTTCTGCTCGAAATGTCTCGACATTGACGAACATATATTATTAATTAAAAATATCTATTGGTCGGATAAAAATGATCCAAACACCAATAGAAAGGAGACATTCATTTGTTATAAAATTATTTTGCATTACGACGCTACATGATTCTGAGAGAAGTGATATTCAAAAGAAAAACAAATATTCGCGATGTTTCCAATTTTATCATAAAAGTTGAATTTTCTTTTAATCCTTCAACCCTAAAACTTTTCTAGCACTACCTAGGATATATGGGTTGATATTCTACATCCAATTCTGACGTTGAATTGGAAATTTGAGAAAGTTTCAATTTTACAAGATTTGACAACCCTGTAATCTCTTCGGATGGAGGGCCAAGTCTCAACTTGTTTTACACAAGCTATAGGCTACTTTTTAAGTAGTCGGGACCGACGACTTATTGTCTCCTCCGAAAGATGAAGTGGCCGTATCCATATGATTGTGCTGTTGTCGAAAACTTTTGCCCCCGGTCGAGATTCAAACTCGGGTTCTCTTGATTGTTAGACTGGTGCGTAATCACTTTAACACTACAACGAGTCACCCAAGTTCTCTCTATTTATATATCATAAATATATATATTGAGGGAAAAGCCTATTGAGATTTGTAACATTGATGAAAACTAAAGGGCCACATTCACGACAGAGCCAACAGAGCCAAATCCACAGAACATATCCTCCAATTGGCTGAGAATCAGCCAAGCGGAGGATATGTTCTGTGGATTTAGCTCCGTTGACTCTGTCGTGAATGGGGGCCTTGAGGGAAGTTCAGTGCTAACAATATGAACAACTTCATTGTTGCTATCTAGGTCACAGATGATATTTTAAATATGCCTTTTTCAGTCAATTCCCTCGAGTATGGTTGGGGTTAGAGTAGCGGTTTGTAACTGAAAGAGTAACTGCCTAATTATGATCTTTCAAAGAAGTATAATAACTCATTCTAATATTTTATCTTCAAGTGTTACCGTACTTCGTTTTTTGTTTATTGAAAGTAGAACTTATCTAGTCTCGAATCGTATAGAAGAATCCTCTCCTTGATTTGAAATAAATATATCTTAATAATAAAAAAATAGTATCATGGTCATTGGTGTTAGACTCTCATCAGCAAGGTCATCATGAAAGTATCAATTGATCAGATTAAAAAAAATATTTATCTACAAATCCCATTTCTCCCCGGGATAGTAAGTTGAAAGTGTACACAAAAACCTCCTCATTTGTAGATTTAATGTGTAATTATTTTGCCTCCACTGCTCGAAGTAACTGCTATTGCTTTGGCCTTGAACTCTCAGTGAATTGGTGATTCAGCAGTCAGCATATTATTTTTTGCTCTAAGCATTCTATGTTTCGAGTGTTATGAGATGCTCTAATTAATTCTATTCGCAAAAGTATGAGACATTTTCTACAACTTTTTGCAGTTACTCATATCTGATCAACATTATATTATTATGATAATTATTTCAGTTGCTAGTCAAAATTGGTTGACTGAGCATCGTTGGTTGTTTCTCCTATAAATTTTTTGTTATTTTTGTGGAGATTTTCTAGTGAAATTAGTGAGTGTGTTGTGTTGTTGTGAATATAAAATTCTGCTCTTTAAGATTTCATTCACATATTGTTTCAATTATCATTGGATAAAAAGATAATTAACTTTTTTGGTTTTCATTGAACAGTGATCTACATGAACAGAGGCCGGTACGTAGTATTTTCTGTAAGAGATAAGGAAAGTGTATCATTATCTAAGGTAGATAACAACAAATAAGCTTTTAATCTCTCTTTTCCTTTTGAAGACCAAAATTCATTGACCAGGAGCTTCCTATCTCAAACCAGTGCCTTGATTGCTCTCTAGGCTCTTCCTAATAATATCCTTTCAATAACCTATCCGATTTTTTTAAGAGAGTAATTTATCCATTTTTGGTGTTTCCCTTGCTCACTATTTATGAATTTGAAAAATGTGAGATGGAAAATTCCCTTAATTATGTTAAAATGCAGTTGCCGTTGTAATAAGAAATACACGGAAAAAGAAATAATCACTTGTAGCATTTGTTCATTACACTTCTACTTCAAGTGTGTTGCATTTGACGAATTGAACTATAAGAAGCTTCCAAAGCAGAGAAAGAAACAGTGAAAGTGTCAAAATTGTAAATCTAATTTATCATTTGATATGGATAGTAACACTATTCCCTCAACTTTCAAGGATGAACTTCTTCAGGAGATCAGAAAAACGATTTAATCAGAAATGAAATCAATCACGGATGAAATAGGGGAGTTTCGTCAGTCTGTTAATTTTGTCTCGTCAATGATGGATGAATACAAGATTAAAATCGAGAAATATAAATCTGATTACGAATCAGAAAACAACTGCTTAAAAAATAAAATTACCGATGTGGAAATACAACTAAATGAGCTGCAATAATACACGAGAGCAAATAATCTGGAACTTCACGGCTTGCCTTTTACCAAAGGAGAAGATGTGGATTTGATTGTCGAAGATGTTGCAAAATGTCTCAATATCAATATCAGAGAAGAGGAAATTGACATTGCACATAGACTACCTGCCACCAAGGGCAAAATTCAACCGATCATACTAAGATTCACTAGTCGTTGATTCAGAATTATAGAAAATATCTTAGAGAGCTTGAGGATAAAGCTAGAATGAATGAAGGAAATGAAAATGGAGGCGATCTACAAATGCAACTAAGAACTGTGAATGTGCATAAACATTTGAATGACGGACCCGTGTACATAAACGAGAATCTCTCACCTTTCTATAAGGAACTACTCTATTCAACAAGATTATTTGCGAAGAATCGAAACTACAAATTCGTATGGACCAGAAATGGGAAAGTTTTCATGAGAGAGAATGAAGAGACCAGACTCATTCGAATTTCCAGTAAGGCTGATTTGGACAACCTTTGCGCGGAATCGAGGATTGTAAACAAGACTTCGGAAAGTGGATAGGACCCAACTTGGAGCAGGAAGAGAAAAAGTAGACTGTTATTGATTGGTTTTTGTTTTTCGCGATGGTTGATGTAGAGGAACTTTTCAATTTGTATGATGGTGATAATAATCCAACAAATGAAATAGATGATTATTTAAGTTACTTACCTGCTAGTGAAAATAAAGATGTAACTTTTTCAATATTTATGTAATGAATGTCCGTAGTTTAGGCAGAAATTTCAATGAATTTTTGTGTATTATTCAAAGCTGTCAAACTTCTTACGACATAATAATCCTTACAGAAACATGGATGAATGAGAATATCCCTTTTACATTCAACATTCCAGGTTACAGGGTGGTTAATAAAAGTTCAAAAGTTAATAATAATGCGATAGTTTATGTATATATGTGAAAGATACAATAGACTTTACTACATTAAACTGCGATATTGAAGAATGCAACTCTATATGCCCTAATATTAAAACCATCAGTGGTAAATATTAATTTAAATTTGGTTGGCATGTATAGATCCCCTAGCTGCAATGTACCTAGATTCTTCACTAGTTTAGATAATTATATAACATCAATTCCAAGAGATATTGACGTCTGTGTAGCAGGTGATATGAACTTGAACATGAGTTTAAATAACAAGCTCATTATTGAGTATATAGATATATTTAGTAGCAACGGATTTAAGTCTTATATAAATGGAAATACAAGAGTAACAGAGACTTCGATGTCTTGTCTGGATCATATTTTTTTAAGAAATAATGATAGAAAATTAAATTGTAAAATGGGAAATATTTTGAAAACTTATGTTTCAGATTATTTTTCGTTTTCTCTTCATCTGGGATATGTAGACTGTATTGTTAAGTATAGAATAGCTCCCTTGAATATAAAGAAAATCAATTATGACATCTTAAGACAGTTATTGACTGGAGAAATTTGGTCTCCTATAAAAAATGTTGTTTTTGATGATGTCAATTATATGGTTGAATATATTATAAATACTCTTAACAGACTTATTGATAAATCAACTCAGTTGAAGAAGGTTTCTCATAAGAATAGAGCATTAAAACCTTGGATTGTTCCGGGATTAACATCTATTTCTTTTAGATTAACACCTATCTCAAGTCTATATCTTTATCTATAGAGATATTATACTGGATCAATAATAACAGTACACGTTCTTGAACATTCTACATGGACATTCTTGAACATTACATGGATAGTGAATCTCCAATGTTACTGTACAACTTGCCACGCTAATCGCGTTTCTCTGACCCTCTTAATCCTGCCAACATCACAACAAAAATTTCCCTTCTTTTTGCGCCACTCTGTATTTCAAATTTCAAGATTCTCCTTTCATATCCTGCATATAGAAGGAAATACGGTCGATTCCAAGGAGACTATCCAAGTCCTTTAATAAAATGAATGAAGTGTCTAGAAAGATCATTCCAGCAATTTTATTCAATTCAATTATTACAAACTTCATGATCAATCAATTGCATGCTATTTTAAAAAAAATTCTATTTTCATAATATTAATCCTAGTCATCCAATTGAATTTATCGTCTTGTGAAAAAATATTCACTCTCATTTTAATAAGATGTAGGTGGCGGCCCTGAAAATATAAATCTTAGCCTTGCGAAATAAGTGTTGCCTGTGGGGCCAAGACTTGAGTTTAGAACCGGTTTTCTCCCCGCTTTGTAAGTTAAAATGAACACACAATATTTCTCCCCGGATTGTGAGTTGGAAGTGTACACACCATTTCTCCCCGGTTTGTGCAGTGAATGTGTACACACATTTCTCCCCATTTTGTAGGTTTAATGCGTAATTTTTTTTCCAAGTTAACAGGAAAAAAATGTTACAATTGTATTCAAAACATCTTAATATACCTTCTAAATCAAAAATTAAATCTCTCATATGTGTGTGAATGTGTGTAAATCAGCCTCCCTGCATTGTATGTTCATTTCTCACCTCCCCGTTTGTGGCCTTGTTCCAGTATGTGTGTGTGTGTGTGTTTGTGTGGGTTTGTGTCTGTGTCAGTGTACACAATATCTCATCTCCCAATTAATGGAACAACTTGAAATTTGGAGCTTAAGGTCCTTGCAATATAAGGATCCGACACGAACAATTTCGATCAAATGCAATAATTCGAGATGGCCGCTAAAATGGCAAAAATGTTGTCAAAAACAGGGATTTTCACGATTTTCTCGATGACGGCTCCAACGATTCAGATCAAATCCATACCGAAGATTGATAAGCTCTATCAACTGCCACATATCATATCTGTAAAAATTTCAGGAGCTTCAGATACAATTAAAACAGATAATTTCGAGTGGAAAAGATTGAGCATGAGAATCTCTACAATTAATGTTTTGTAAAATATTCACCTAGAATTGAAAATAAGCTCGAAATTGGAGAAAATGTGATTATCCAATTGCAAACTGTTGGCAACTGTTTATTCTATCAAATGATTCACTATGTAGATATAGCAGACCCTGTATGTCTCCAGCGTTATTGTTCTGTCACCAGCTGGCTCTGATCTTTGATTAAAAGTAGATTTGAGATGCGCGTGAACACTAGCGTCAAGTGATCAATTTCATAACGGCAAGGAAAGTTGTCTGAGTGCGCTACACCAGAATGAAGATCTGTGTATAATTATCTTTCATAATGTTCTGAAATGATATTTATTAGTTTATAATATACTACTAGCATATTACCCGTGCTTCGCTATGGCGAACTAAAAACCTGTTTAGAAAATACATCTTGCTGAGAATAAAATTATGAAGTATGGAGAATGTACCACTACTGATCCAACTGAAAATGTGCTACTACTACTACTATTAGTAGTTGACCTCCATGAGAAAGAAGGATGTAGAATGCAGGAGTATTCTCACACTCAAGAATGATTATGTGCAGTGACATTTATTGTGCAATACGTATTTCATAGCATATCGCACAATGCAGCATTTCATTCTGAACAATCAATGCTCATTAAAAATCGAAATAGTTGGTAAGCGTTCAGTGGGACGTAGAAGATTGTCTTGGAAGAAGCATTCATCTGCACGTGACAGGACCTCTTCCGAGTAGCAGTTGGAGTAAGAATTGGGGGCGATGTCAGGATACACCACCGTCAAAGTCAGACACATCCATCCTAGCACTGAAAATCAGTCTTGTTTTGGCGGTGGCACTTTTGTCGTTCTTGTTCTGAAAAAGAAGTGTCTTGTTTTGGCGGGGCGAGTCCGTGACTAATTTCTCTACCTGGAAAACAGTCTCTGGTTGTCGCTATCAGCTTTTGACAGCTTATGTCTGTTAAGCTGGCAGAATAGCTTGGAAGTAAACTGGTTTCAATTTTGGCACAGACTGTACTTTCTTTTTAGAACTTAGTGTGACTGTAGAAGTGTGTGTGTGACCACCATTGGACAATACTCCTGCGTGACATTGTCTCTTATCTCAACCTTATTTAGTTCTATTGCTTCCTCTCTCATTCTCTCTCTCCCCCTCCATCACCCTCTCACTATCACTCCTGCGCCTTTCTCTCACTCTCTCTCTCTCTCTCTCTCTCTCTCTCTCTCAAACTCTCTCTCTTTACCCGGTTGTGTGCTAATGCTCTCCTTTCTTCAAAGCCTCTCAGGGTTTTGTTATTATTTCATACAATGCTTCAGACATAATTATCTACAACCTATCTTGAATTTGACTTTCCCATGCCTAGATTTGTAAATTTCTTTGTGTCAATAATATTCATTACTATCAACTCTTGCTTGTAATATTGTGAATTCCCCCATTCCACCGAGTAGGATTGTATAATATAGTTGATGTAGCATCGTACTGGAGGGTTGATGGTTGAATGTGAGAGAGGGCCGGCCGTGCAAAAAAAACTAAAACTGCAATTCAATTAAATCCTCACTTCTTCACTTTCTCACTATAGGCCTATATCCCTCAGAACCACACTCTCTTGTGAAATACACAATTCCTTACACTGAAATAATTTGACTCCTTCAAGCTATATGCTCCCAACTTGATAATACCGCCCGTTGTTCTCTCAATAATATTTGTTGAATGAGCGTTAGCAAGTTCTTACTTTTTACTCAAGTTCAAAGTTGTTGCCAGTCTGTGGGTTTGCTTGTTTGTTTGAATGCACTACAATAACTTTAGAAAAAGTTGATCGATCAGCTTCAAATTTTGAACACGCACTCTTCGAACCTTTTTACAGGTCAAGTTCGTTGAACAACGAAATATTTTACTCACTTCTTCGTCCTTTTTCAGGATATGAAAGTAACCGCATGATTGAAAGTACTGCATGAGACAAAATAACTTGCTCCTATGTGTCTGCCTGACTATTATCCTTCAGTAGCATACGGGTAATATTAATGATACAAATTGTGATGGCAGTTGCTATGTCGTTGGTTTTTCTCTCAATGATTGAAATGAATGGCTTAATTGCTTTTATATAATCATGAAAATATCATAGTTTATTACATTCCAGAACAATTATCTTGTTTCACAATCCATTTCTAAGTAGAGCTCATAAGTATCGTAATCTTGCCATACAATTACCATACAATAATTGAAGTATGAACAATTTCAACAATCTGATTGAAGAAAATAACTTTCAGTTAGAAAGCTAAAGATACATCAAGCTGTTCCCATAATTCTCAACAACCCTTTACATACATTTTTGATTGTATGATTGTGCCCTTTCTTTTGCTTTTACTGTGACATCTTGCAACTTGTTAATTCTCACATTGAAATTTATTCAATAACTCACTTATTGTGCTCTGATCAATAAGTGTACCCATTCTGTATTCAAACTATACCACAGAGAAAAATATATTATTTATTACTCTGTACCCGTATCCATACTTTCAAGGCAATTTTGCTACATTTTTGATACTGTAGAAGGAATTATACTACTGCTGATAAAGAAAAGTATTAAATCATTATGAGACTCTAAGGATTCGTGTAGATAGACCCGCATTTTCATTATTTATCTGATCCTTGAGGGGGGCCTAGGCCCCCTAGGCAGCTGATTATAAGTAAGAGTTAATATTGATATTTTCATAATACAGTACACCTGAAGAATTGGCAAAGTTTATGGTAAGGGGTGAGGAGGTACTCAGCTCTTCCAACTAACATCGGATTAGTTTTGTGCAGTCTACTATAACAGACGTTCCCATATGGATGTTACTATATAGACGTATTTATCATCGTATTCAATTTCTGTTTGTTAGTTTGTTTGTATGTCTGATGGGAATCGAAAACGGCTCTAACAATTTTGATTAAGTTTGAAATATAGTATATAGTTTGAAATATAGAGTTTGTGATACGAAAATCATCATTTGGATTAGGACTCATGTTTAGGATAACTCACTGAGGGAACTTAAAAATGATTAGGTACGGTAATAATATTCATCAACCGAGTAGCAGCTGACTGAGAGAGTTTTCCGTCGTCAGTTGAAAACAGTTGATCAAGAGAGTTTTTCATCGTCAGTTGAAAATAGCTGATCGAGAGAGTTTGCCATTGTCAGTTGAGAACGAGACAGATGTGTTGAGTCACCAAGTTTGTTGACGTCATTTTTTTGAAGTTATTGCATGAATCGAGAAAATAGGTGCAGAGAGCAGCCGAGTGACAGCAACGCAACGCGAATTTGAATTTGGAACATAATGGTTGCGGTAATATTAATCAGATAAATGCTAAAGTAGTCAGTTTTAATATACCTGAGTAATTGAATTATAACAATTCATTCACTTTTAAATTTCCATCTCTATGTCTTTGTACTTTCAACTCTGTTTCTTTGATATTGTTATCTTCATAGACGTGAAGTAGATAGATAAGGGTGGGTGTCTTCCATGAGTAAAATGAAATGTCTATTTCCGACTTCTGCAGTTGAATACTTGTAGCTAGTAGTTCTGTGAACAGTAGACCTCGTACAGCATTTATAAACAGATCTCATTGTCAATATGTCACCCCAATTAGCCCTTCGGACATCGGAAAAAAGAAACCGGTACCGTGACGAGAAATCGTAGTGTTGAAACGGCCAATGACTGATTGGCGTGTATTGACGATGACCATATTACCTGTTATAAATAAAACCGAGAGCATTGCCAAGCTGTAATCATCGAAAGCTAATTTACAAACATGCCAACATACATATTGTGATGAATCTTTTGAATAAGTCTTATGAAAGGAGAGAATCAACTAGGAAAATTGTAATTACCCTTATAGAATGAAAGATCTGCTAAACGAATAGTTAGCACCCGAGCGATAAGGTTTCCTTATCAACAGCTGAGTATCAGATAAGAGTACCGTTCTGTACTACGTATTTTTTCCAGAGAATTATTTAATAAAATAATAATTATTTTGCAAATCGAGTACGAATCATTTATGAATTGCTCATTGAATTTTGGAGGTTACACTTTTGTTTACTATTGACTATTGACTATTTACTATAATTATTGTAGCAGTTCAGACACAGCTGACTGACTCAATACACCATAAATGTCATGCCAGGTTCTCATGCAAGCTATAATATTATTTCTAAAATTAAGAACTATTGATGAAGGATCAAGAATTTCAAATAAAAAAATAAAATGTATGTATTATTGTTAAAATTATTTATTATTCACGAAATTACATTATAATGTCAAACGTTATTGTAACTAACTAGGTCATAGCATGAATATTGTATTACTGATAAGAGCAGCAAAAATAAATTATAACAGTTTCGAACATAATAAGAATTGTATGGTAATATTAAATTATAAATTTTTGATTCAACCGAGCCACATGGTGAATGAATCTCTTTGGCAAGTCTAAGCCAATCATATGCCATAGAAATAGCACCAAAAGTGATGATCGTTTGAAAGCATCATATATTAATCTGTTATCAGCCAGCAAACTTGCCTTATCATAATATATGCTAGTGCATATATAGAGAATTGAGCAATTTACAAAATTATACAAATTAAGTTATTATTGTAATTAAAAGAATTATATTGTACTGCTTGCCACTGACGTCATGCCTACGTCATAATCATTCTACCAATGGCAAATTTTCATGCAAATTAATTACAGAGAGATTCTCAGAAAAAAGGTTCTAGCCCAAGGCTTAGAAGAAGACAGTTCACTTCCCTTTTGAAATCCTCACCGTTAAGACCTGTTGAAAGTTACCAAAGACCCATTAGTGAAATTTTGTTCGATTTTTGTATGTTTTATCTGTGAGCCAATATTTTAGGCTATTTTATTTGTTATTTGTAAATCTATTCCTATGAAGCTAGAGAAGGAAATAGAAGGGAAGATTGGGTGTGAGCAGGCAGGATTTTCGGCGGGTAAATCATGCGTAGATCATATATATACTCTGCAGCAGATCATTCAGAAGAAGTATGCAAAAAACAGGTCAGTGCATCTTGCTTTTGTGGACCTTAGGAAAGCCTATGATACTGTGCCTCGAAAAAGACTTTGGAAAGCGATGGAAAACCTTGAAATACCTCGATATCTCATCAATGCCACAATGAAACTATATGACGGGAACAGGATTAGTATTAGGATTGGTAAAAGCTTGACACATCCATTTGAAACATCAAAAGGTTTGTTGCAGGGTTGCAGCTCATCTCCAACTCTGTTCAAGATCTTCTTAGAAGATACCTTGCGGACATGGAAGAGGGAGTGTCAAGGAATGGGAATACCCATCAGAGGAGAGAACCTTTTTACCCTTTGTTTCGCAGATGACCAGGTTGTGATTGCTCAGGATGAGGAAGACCTAAGCTTTATGATGAGGAAACTCAAGGAAGAGTATGAAAAGGCTGGTCTGGAAAAAATGTAGACAAGACGGAGTATTTGCAGACAAATGGGAATTCAACACAAAATTTAACCATTGATGACAATACTGAGATAAAAGGAGCAGAAAAATTCAAATACCTTGGGTTCACTATCACGCAAAGTGGCGATACAGAGGAAGAAATAAAGATCAGATTGGCACAGACAAGAAGTTGCATAAGGCAGTTGCACCCAATCTTATGGAGTAGGAATATCCATAAGAAAACTAAGCGTAGGATATTCAATACCATCGAGAGAAGTGTAATGACTTATGGTGCAGAAGTGTGGGTGACAAACAAGAAAACAAGAAGTAAAATAACAGCTGTCGAAATGGAGTTTTGGAGAAGGTGCTGTGCTTTGACAAGAATGGATAAAGTGAGGAATGAGGTGATCAGGGACAGAATGAAGGTGGAGTCTGATATAATGAAATTCATAGAAGACAAGAGGTTGATGTGGTATGGTCATGCCAGAAGAGCTAGTGCCAGTAAGTGGATTGGAATAGTGACAGATTGGAGTCCGTTGGGGCAGAGGAGGAGAGGAAGACCAAGAAGGCCTTGGAGGGATGAAGTGGATGAGGCTATGGTAATGAGGAATTTGAGAGATGGTGAGTGGGAGGACAGACAAGGATGGAGGACTCGGCTAAAAGAAGGAAGACAGTAAAGTACTGTAAAATCCTAATTTATATATATAAATCTATTTTATCAATCGATAATTCGAGAAATTCAAGTTTAATTATTCCCTAATTATTCTGGTGAAGGAGATATTTGATAAGAATTCCACACGTGCTGAGACCGAAGCCTGGACCGGCCACCGATCAAACAAATTTGATCCAGAGGAACCACGACCGCCAAGGAGTTTCACGTGAGTTTTAAATTTTGGGGCCCCAATCTTCGCTCCGAAAGAAATTACAGTGCAGAAAATATAAAATTTATTCTTCTTTAAATTAATGGCCACGCCGACAAGCACTTATAACCATTAAGATCCTAGATTTTATTTGATGTAGAATTTATAAGAACTTGTAGTTGATTAGCCATCCTCCACTGCCAGAACCACGACCCCGAGCAATTTTTGAAATCTTTTATAATTTATTTTTACTATTTTTCAAAAAACTGTTAAATTTATCAATCATAAAATTCTGCTGAATCATGCATGGTGTCATGCGAGTACAAGTACACTTTTGATCATTTTGTTAATGTTAAAAATATTTTCAATCTGTAATTCAAGTTTTATATCTGCACTGTCGAATTATATATTTTATTATATTATAGTTATACTTCTGATTTGGATTATTTCTTAAGCCTGTCAATTATTGTGTCTGACACGCTCTGTATTATCAAGAACCAATCAAGTGCGATCATTGAAATAATTGGATCAACCTGGATATTGGAACAGCTCTAAGTGGATGTAGTGTGTGGGGTCAGATCGAGATTATCTATTCTCTGTCCTTACCTGCTGTAACAGAATTATTCTTGTTTAAAAAATTATCTTGTTTTTCGGTTAATTCTTTGAAAAACATCCTTATCTAGGAGGTTTGTCGAATACTGTCCAATGAGAGTTTCTTTCTCCCATACGATTTTCTCACTTACTCCCATTCTGTTAACATGGAGCTCGCTCAGTTTCTGTCCTTGTCGCTGCAATTTCTTTCTTGTTCTTCTTCCTGATTAACGGTCGAATAACAATTTTTGGTAGAAAACAGCTAGTTCAAGTCGAGCTCCCGGTGAGAAAGGATGTAACTCCCGCTTCTTATTTTTTTTTTCATATTTAACTGTAAATTCTGTACTTATTTTGTTCACTAAGTAATGTGAAGTTTTCTATTAATACAAAACCGGTAGTAACTCCATAGTTCACAGTAGTCCTCAAATTGATAATTTAAAATGCCGGTATTCAAATATCACATCAGATTGTTTTAATGCGTGCAAAAACCCGCTATTAAAGGTAATTACTATAAATAATAATTCATTGTATTTCTTTTCTATTAATTTTGTGGAAACAAATAAGTTATCATATAAATCTTGAATTTATAAAATTATATATATTGGTTCTCACCCATATCTGAAGAAAGGATTTCCTTAATTTGTTATATTTCTCTGCTCTGGTAGTAATTCTGTTTCGAAGTAAATTTGTCTAAATTTCAAATAATAAGAAAGTAATAGACTTCTTGTTTCTAAAATTCTTGAGTAAATTTTTATTGGAAAAATTCAAATAATTCTTTCTATTGTATTAAATTTTGTTAAAACTTAATTTTCTACTGTTTATTAAATATTGTATAAGTTATAGTATGTATAGGATTTACAAAATGGTTTTTCCTTTATATCCCAAACAGCGGTCGATGTCTATGCTCGATGTCTATGCTGGATGTCCATGCCCGAAGTCCATGATTGAAGCCAGGTCCCATCTTCCACGTTCCATGGTGAGGCTGCAAGTCTACATTCGGTGAACCAGACCGATGATTACGAATCCAGGACATCCAGTCTAATTATTCTGGTACGAGGACTGGTCCAGACGAATCTGGGAAGATTCCACCGGAGTTCGTAATTGTACAAACCCGCCGCACCACAAGATTCGCCATCTTCAAATAATATCGACGTATAAGGATATCAGCCAAACTTCGTAACATCGCCCATATGGATAAAGTGTAAACAGTGCTCGCGAAAAGTAAAATATTGCAAAAGTGTTCATCGATTAAAAGGGTTTTGGGGCGCCCCTCCTCAACATATAAGGTATTTATCTGAATCACTATGTATTGAGATCAAAATGTAATCTGTTTATTTTATATTCATAATTTGTTGCACCGTTTAATCTGTTTTCAATATTCAATTAGATGCTTCTTTTAACTATCGATAACTGTACAATTGATTTGGTTCTATATTTAAATTTGTCCAATTCTGTTTATCTTCAAAATTAAATTTAACACACATGCTTACTACCGAATATATCGTTTTTATTACAATACTACCCATTTGCAATGTTTAAGGTCTGTAGACTGCTGTCAAATTAATTAAGTATACGTTAATTGAATTATTCCGGTCTTTCTTACTCTGTGTTGATGGAATTGATTCCTAAATCTGTCGGTTTGGATCCAGTTCCGTTAGCATACAGTGGAAGGATTGAATAAAACAAAATAAAAACGTTTTACTGCTCATATATCAGCTTTTATCTGTGACCAACTCCAGTTTGGGAGCGAATTTTCCTACTGTATGGCAGATGCAGCTGGAGATAATATAATTTCCTACAATAGAGCATAAAGCCCGACATGACTCTGTTCTCGAAGTATATTCCGAACGATCTCTGGTCCTTAGTACCCTATCTTAATCCTTCGGAACTTATTAGAGACGCAGTCCCGTTAATTATCTACATCGGGATTTTTGCTCGACCTGTATGATTTTGTATGCTGTTCCATCACAGGTAATAGCTTTAAGATATCCGTATTCAGGGTTTAGCAACCGCTACATTACTTATAAAAATTTTTATCATTATACAATCTGTCATAAGAAGAATCAAGGGTGAGCGAGTGTTTATGCCTCCTGCGATTCAGACGATTGTATCGAATCTTGTAGTGACTCAATCAGTCTGGTATTCACTTAGCGTCCACGCACGCAGTTTCAAAATTTATAACCTCAATACTGGTGACTCAGTTCAAGATTCATTATACGTGTATCGACCTATCCTTGGAGGCGAGAGTAACTCCCCCAGGAAGAGCTTTACAATATACAGACAAAAGCAAATCCCGTCGTTGAAACGTAGAAAATTCAATCATCAAAATATTATCATGAAAAAATAACATTTTCCCGCTATTTTGGGAAATGATAACTGTATATCTTCCAGTATTGAAATTGACATTCAAAATGAAAAACAATACTGAATAATTTTATTATATTCAAAATTCTCAATGTTCGAGTAATTAACCCTCCAGTAGGCCTAGACTTCATTCAACACAGTAGCACCAGAGAAAACTCCTATAATTATAACTCCTATTATAACTCCTATTATTAATATGCTATTATTAATTCTGTGATAGAACCTATTATAATTTGTAGCTTACGGGACCAAGCATTTAATACAAATTTTGGAGGGTGACGAATTATATATCAAGCTCTGCAATATCGAGGCTGATGAAACAAAATACGAGAAAATTATATCATTGATACTGATACCATCATTGCCCATAATTGATTCATAATATAGCCTCTATAAATGAATATTAGAAAATATTGTTGAAAATTAATTTGACATACTTGTAAAAGATTTCAGAGATCAATACAACTGTTCATGAGCGAGTTTTTCAACCAAGGGTTTCTCTAGTTATATTATTATATGTGAATCCATAGAACTTTAAAGTTCACTCCGTATGGGTAAATAATTCACAATCAGAATTCAAAATCCCTAAACTAATAATACCAATTACTATAACGTTAAAGGTATTGCTATCACAATTTGTATTATCTAATACATAATTATATAGGCTATGGTGGAAACAAACAATACCTAGACAGGCAGACAGACATTAACGAAATCGAGTTGATGTGAAATTTGTATATTAATCAGCTGAGTTCGGAGCATTAAGGACAGTATTATGTGATTATTCTTAAATAGCATTAGCTGTTATGAATAAATGGGCAAATTGTGGTAATTGCATGCAATTAATATTCCAGCTTATTAATGATAAATCACAACACCCTTTTTACTTTCCTTGACCTATTACCATAGGTAAGGAAAGTATTGCTTTCCGAAAAAAATTAAGGTACCCCAATTTCCATATTTCTATACGTTTCAAGGTCCTCTGAGTCCAAAAAAGTGTTTTTTGGGTATTGGTCTGTATGTGTGTGTGTGTGTGTGTGTGTGTGTGTGTGTGTGTGTGTGTGTGTGTGTGTGTGTGTGTGTGTGTGTGTGTGTGTGTATGAGTGTATGTGCGTCTGTGTACACGATATCTCATCTCCCAATTAACGGGATGACTTGAAATTTGGAACTTTCACTCTGGAACTTTGGAATTTGAAGTCCTTTCACTATAAGGATCCGACACGAACAATTTCGATCAAATGCAATTCAAGATGGCGGCTAAAATAGCGGAAATGTTTCCAAAAAAGGGTTTTTCGGGATTTTCTCGGAAACAGCTCCAACGATTTTGATCAAATTCATACCTAAAATAGTCATCGATAAGCTCTATCAACTGCCACAAGTCCCATATCTGTAAAAATTTCAGGAGCTCCGCCCCATCAATGCAGATAGATTCCCAATTATCAGCCTTCAGATACAATTGAAAAAAGTGGAGTAGATTGAGCATGAAAATCTCTACAATTAATGTTCAGTAACATTTTCACCTAAAATTGAAAATAAGCTTTAAATTCGAGAAAATGTGATTATTCAATTGCAAATTATTGTTGATTCTATTAGAAATCATTCACTATGAAGAGATAGCAGACCTCATGTGTGTCTCCAGCGTTATTACCCTGTCACCAGCTGGCTCGAATATTTGAATAGTGGACTTGAGATGCGCGGGAACACTAGCGTCAGGTGATCAATTTTCATAACGGCAAGGAAAGTTGTGTGAGTGCGCCACACCAGATTTTTTCCAATTCACTTCATCAGTTGATGTGATTTTCGGTCTCCTCATCACTGGAGTTATTAGTTACTGTAGCATAATTTTCGATGAACCCATTACTGGAGTTATAAGTTACTATGGCATATTAGCGTATTTATCTTTATGAGAATACTAATTACAGTGTTTTTGATGACAAAACTACGAATTATAGAGAAGTTTCAGTGTACTCACTAATCTTGACAATTGACCTATTAAGTGAAGTTATTTTTGTTTTATGTCAAGAAATTTAATAATAGTTCTATTATTAAATTTAAGCTCCAAATAACTGCAGAAAAGAGAGACAACTGCACAAAATAGGATTGATATATAGGACTTATAAATATATATATATATGACTGATAAATAGGAATTATACAGTTACAAGATAAGTCATCGCCTGATATTACTACGAAGAGGGATAGAAAAGAGTGATAGGTTTCAGAGATGAATTGTCAATGGTCTTGTTAAGAATAGCCTACATGTGGGGATTCATCAGAACATTACCATTGTTTGAAAACCAGACAGCTCCGCGTAGTACAGTCCGTCCAAGAAGTATAACCTGACCGTCTTGTTTTTGAAGTGTCAGAGATTCGATGTGTCTGACTTTGTCGTTTCTGTATGGATGTAAAAGTGTCCGGTTTTTGCGCTCTCTGAAAACAGTCTTTCCCTGTCGCTGGCGTACGGTGTCGATGGATGAGATAGTCGCTGTCCACTCCTGTCAGGTTCTGAGTGTGTCGGAGGACTAAGGTGGCGCGTACCCGGTATGTGCACTCCAATTGAAAACAATGTATCAAATCTAATCGTCCGATCCATCCGATGCGTGCCGTCCGTCCGATGACGATCTGTGTGCGCCTACCTTGAAGAGAAACACGGCAGAATGCATTTACGTACTGATACGAGCCTAGCAAGCCAAGCCCACCCCGTGTGGGACTCTTAATTCCTGAGTTGAGAGCCCAGCCATAAAGGAGACATTCGACCCAGTCGTGCGTCCCCAGCATATCCGTGTTGGAGGCGTTTGGTACTGTCATGGGTCCTCGGCATAGCCACTCTCAACACAGGATGAATACCCACTAAACTGCCTTAGTGTTCCTCAGGAGTAAAATTGGAATTCTCAGAGAGAGTAATTTCCACAGTCTACTCATTGTATATTCCATCCGGAGTACAGTTAATCCTCCCACCTTAGTGAGACACTATGGAGAAGAGATGTCTCTCCTCACCTTGAGGCTGTGCAAAAGATTCCCGGGAACTATTCCAGTGACCCTCCTCAACGCTTCCCGAAATCTACACATTCCGATAAATTTAAAATTGAATCAATGGTATTAAAACTCATTCCTAACATAATACATTCCTAGTTATTCCAAATCATTATTCAAAACCAGTACAAGTCTCTTCAAAGAAAACACTTCAAGAAATGAAGCATACCATTAGACCGGAGAAATGGACCTTGCAAAACCCACTAATCAATCCCACCTCACGCTCATTATGCAAAGACTCCCAATCGAGGAGCTTATCTTAATTATTAATATTATAATAAATAAAAGAGATCAAATCATTCCTCCCGAAATCCAACACTCCCTATACACCACTTAATATTCAATAATCAAGAAATGCACACCCAAAACCAACTAATCAACCCAACCTCACCTCCAAGACCCAACTCTTAACGCCCACATTTCAAAGGTGAAAATGACAATATAGCAATCACAGAAATCCAACCCACTCCTGCAACTCAACAGCGTTCTGAAAATGTCACCAACAAGTAGCCTTGCACAATGTACAATGCACAGCCATAATGTCTCACAAGGTGCATCACATTTCATCAGCATCTGTGAAGAAGAAACAGTACACCCTAACCAATATTCACTAAGCTCACTGTCTAGTTGCACACAAATCGATTTTTTGATGTACAATTTGTTACATTCCTTATGAATGCTATTAGATCGAACATAGCTTGACAAACATATCATGTGTTTGTCAAGTTTCATTCAATATGGTAGAATATTATATGAAGACAGCAGAAACTCATTCGTCCAAAAATCAATGTGTGTATAACTGGCATAAAAGCTCATTAAAGCTCAAAAAATGCATTAATTATTACTCTCACCTACTTCAATAGAGTTTTTTTTATCTGATCATTTTGATTCATTTTGAATAACTCAACACAAAATATTTAACTACAAAATCAAAACAGGCCAATCCAATCAAATAGCAAATAATAAATGATTCAGAAGGTGAAGGGAAGGAAATTTGGCACTTACTTTCTTGTCCAGCAAGGGATTTTCAGGGCACAATAACGAAGTCAGCGGTGGACTTTTGAGACAGCGTGGGTCATCACGTAGACTGCACGTCTCGTTGAAGAGGGATAGAGACAGCACGGGTCTCGAGCTAGCTCACAGAGCCGGCATAGCGTACAGCCTTACAGCCGAACGGTGCATCAGAGTTATAGAATAATGAAATACAATTGTGCCATTGTTCTTCACCTTTATCGTGAATTGCGTAATGCCAGGAACGGGTGGAAAAGGCGGAATAGGAAGAGAAATAAGAGAGAGAGAGAGAGAAATATGATTGAACAATAGTCATGGCAAAGCATACTTCAACTGGGAATCGCAGCCTCCTGAATGGGACCGTGAAATCTGATGGAATCAGTGGTATCCATGGTATAAATACTGTTTCTCCAGTACCACAACCAGTGAAAATTGTTGCCTCAATAACATTCATCCTTATAGATTTCACCTGTAATATTGTACCATTAAAAAGTTTTAGGGGGCACTAAGTTTCCCAACAACATGATAGGAGCCCCAACTTTCAAATGGAGTTGAGGAAGTGGTATTCCTGGAGGGTTGAGTGTATTGGGAAATTCTACTGGGTAGTGAACAGCATCATCAATTTCCACTATATACAGAGTCTATAGATGGGAATTTTTCAAGTTTTGTTGGAAGTTGTTCCAGTAGTGAATCATTTATATTCCCTGATGCATCATTCCTAGAATTGCTCTCTCTCTAAGCCAGGTCGAATCATTAACATTTTCCAGATCTTCATAGACGCTTTCAATCAGTGAGTCAAGGTCTCTGACTATGGCACAAAAATCTTCTGGGATCTTCAATTTCTGGTCATTATCGGAATGCAACTTGCCATCTCCTATTACTCACAATGAATTAGCAAACTGTTGTGCTCCTTTTAGATGAACTCTCATATTTAGTGATAATGATCTAACACTAACTCTTGGCCATAAGTAAGATGACTTCAGACAGGCTTTTACTTTATCCGCTCTTGTTCCCCGAGGCCCAACAGGTAGAGTTTGCCCAAAGTCACCTGTACTGTTTTCCCACCCATCAGCTTATCATTTTTACAAATGTCACATAAGGTCCGTCTACAGCTTCTAAACCTCCCTTATGTGACATTGTGCACTCATCCCCAACAATCAGTGTTGTTTCTCTCAAGACATTGGCTACTTCACTTTGTTTTGCTATATTGCACACAGGGGTCCCACAAAAATTCAAATTTCAAGGTAAATTGAATGCAGAATTAGCTGTTCTTTCCCCATCTAAAAGGGTTGCTGCGATACCTGAAGAGGCTACCGCCAAAGCAATTCTTCCATCTTTTCTGACAGTTGCAAGAAGCAGGTTGATCGAAAATGTTTTTTCTGTCCCCCCCTGGAGCATCAAGAAACAGCAATTTCTCAAAGTTGTTGTCCAAAACTTCATTGATCTCATCATATATACTCTTTTCTGATCACTATTAAGTCTAGGTACCAATAACAGGAAGATCAACTCTATTGAATGAATGCTCTCTCTCAAGTTCATGATTTTTTGTGGGAATTTCGAAATTTGTTATTGGCTGAGGTAAGCCATAGGTGCTGAGCGATTTGTTAGACATGGATACTACCAAGTGCTCCAGTTTCCCCAAGCATTTGTTATCTGTAAGATCTTGGAGAATTTTCATCTCCATACAAGGTTTTTCACTATTTATCTGCAACTTCATATCTTCAGAAAGGTTTTGTTTCTGTTTCTGCCAGAGAGCTAAAGTATCTGATACTTCACAAAATACCAGAATAATAGCAAATAACTTACGAATTTTGTGAGGAGAGTCAGCTTTCTCACAACACTGTTAAATCATGTGTAAAGGTATTGGGCAATATATTTCTAAAAATTTATGCAACATGAAGAATAATAATCAAATTATTGCCCATTGTAGGCTCAAGGGCTTGTAAACAAGCCCATTGTGGGCTCAACTGTGAGGAGAAGACTTGGATAACAATCCCATTAAAGGCCGAACGAGCCCCAGACCACAGCATTCCGCTCACAACCTTCCTGCTCCTTGTACAGCGGCCCATTGGCTGCCGTACGTCCCCGACCTCCTGTCCTGGCACAGCGGCCCGTTGGCTGCCGTCCCTGTCCTTCCATCTCCCTAGGGCACAGCGGACCGTTGTCTGCCGTCCCTGTCCTCCCATCTCCCTATGGCACAGCGGACCGTTGTCTGCCGTCCCTGTCCTCCCATCTCCCTAGGGCACAGGGGACAGTTGTCTGCCGTCCCTGTCCTCCCATTTCCCCAGGGCACAGCAGACCGTTGTCTGCCGTCCCTATTCTTTCCATCCCCTCAGGGCACAGCGGACCGTTGTCTGCCGTTCCTATTCTTCCTTCTCCCCAGGGCACAGCGGACCGTTGTCTGCCGTCCCTATTCTTCCTTCTCCCTAGGGCACAGCGGACCGTTGTCTGCCGTCCCTATTCTTCCTTCTCCCCAGGGCACAGCGGACCGTTGTCTGCCGTCCCTATCCTGTCTGTCCTTCCATTTCCCCAGGGCACAGCGGACCGTTGTCTGCCGTCCCTATTCTTCCTTCTCCCCAGGGCACAGCGGACCGTTGTCTGCCATCCCTATTCTTCCTTCTCCCTAGGGCACAGCGGACCGTTGTCTGCCGTCCCTATTCTTCCTTCTCCCCAGGGCACAGCGGACCGTTGTCTGCCGTCCCTATTCTCCCTTCTCCCCAGGGCACAGCGGACCGTTGTCTGCCGTCCCTATTCTTCCTTCTCCCTAGGGCACAGCGGACCGTTGTCTGCCGTCCCTATTCTTCCTTCTCCCCAGGGCACAGCAGACCGTTGTCTGCCGTCCCTATCCTGTCTGTCCTTCCTTTTCCTACTTCACTGGAGCGGAACCGAGGCCGTAAGGCCAATACAAAATCACATCAAAGTGGTGTCATCAGAGAAGAGAGCGACCTTCACGCTGTCAGAAGCACCAGGAGGTGCTGTTCACGCCAGCTGAGGTACAAAGAAGAAGGAAGAGGAACTTCGACTTGCCTCCTTTCCCCGCTCACATTACGACTGATCGAAGTCATCCACTAGCAACACCTGGGTATCAATCACCCACCTCTGAAGCTACTCAGGGTGTACGTGATAGATTGGCGCTCAACGTGGGGCCCGAGACAACGAAGTAGGAATCATGAGTGAACAGGGAGAGTCTGATTTAGATGTTCAAAACCAGGAGCTGACAGAGGATCAGTCAGTCGAGGACATAAACCCAGAGGTGATAGCCGACCCCAGAGTTTCCTGGATCTATAGATTGAAAAAGGATGAGGCATTCAATCTTCTACAAGATTGGGGCATAGTGTCATCTGGAACACTTGCTGAGTTGAGGAAGTTGTTAGTAGAACAACATAAGAAGATGACTGTATGTTATCCCAGCCCTAGACCTGGTATAATGAGCAGAAGCAGTGGGGAGACTGGTCACTCAGCAACAGGTAGGCATGCTGAAGTTGGAACCAACATTCACACAAACCCCCTCATGGACCCAGGGGCGGTATGTGACAAAGTAAGAAGCTGGAGACTGTCATTCGATGGCCAATCAGATGCTCCCAGCTTCTTAGAAAGGCTGGACGAGCTACAACAAGCCTATGGGCTCACTGGCATCCAACTACTAGTCGCGCTACCTGAATTACCAGTTGGTAAAGCTACTCTATGGATGCGTAATTGTCATGACAAGTGGAAATCATGGGACAATTTTGTGACAGATTTCAGATCACGCTACTACCCACTTACCTATGAGGAGGACCTCGATAATCTAATTCAGGCAAGGAAGCAAAAGGAAGGTGAATCGTTTGACGAATTTCTCGAAGATTTACTGACACTCATGAGGCCTCGAGGAGGTTTTACAGACAAGAATAAATTACAGAGAGTGTATAAGAATCTCCTCCCATGGTACAAATTGTATATTCGGCAATCAGATGTTCATAGTATCAACGAATTGGAAAAAATCGCGAGGGAGTATGAACAAATGAAAGCAGAGGAGAAACAGAATAGACAGAATTCGAGAGTTCACATGATTTAGGAAACGAAAAAAATTACAAGGCTCAAGGTTGAGACAGTTATAACCCCTACTAGTAACAGACCATCTCTTAGTGAGTCTGAACCCATGTGTGGGCAATACAAAGAGACTGGGGCACTGGAGATCATACTGTCCCGATATCCCACCATGTAAAAGGAGCGGAAAGAGAGCACTGAAATGTGTCTGTGATGTGCAGAAGGAGAATAAAACTCTGAAAAAGACAGCAGTGATGTGAACAGCACACAGGATTCCTGTGATTGAAGAGTCATCAAGGGACAACAGACTATTCATTGCTGTAATAATCGGCGGTAAAAAGTGTCAGGCCTTGCTAGATATGGGGGCTGAAGCTAATTATATAAGCAACGAGGTCTATGAAGTCATCCGGAAAATAGGGATGATACGGAAAGAACCAGCACGTCACCGCGCGATATTAGCTGATGGACGATCAACCCCGTTAAATGGGAAAGTGACTACTGTGCCGGGCACTCTCTTTAATTCAGGCCTTTTCCCAAGTTATAATAGTAAATTTAATACGCAATAGACTAGAGCCATTTTTGTAAGTGAGTTAGCGAAATAAATTATTTTCTCTCTCTATTATGAACGGCCATGACTTCGAGTTTCCCATGATAGATATTTAAAAATTGTGGCTCCGAGTCGTCGAGGAATGTAGATTATGGAATTATCTCTAAAACTTAGCCTTCTTGTCGCGACATAAAATGCGATAAGTTGGAAAACAGCAAGCATTGAAATTATAACAAACTACCGATTTTGCAGTTACTATTTGGTCCAAAGGCTGTAGAAGCCACGCGACGATTGGTCAAATTGATTCCATTCGCCCAATAGGAGACCTGTTTCTAAATACAGTAGTGGGGATTCCCCAGTCGAGAGACCAGATTACGTTCCGGAGGACACTTTGCTAGGAGCACTACGAGAGTAAAGATGTAGTCACTATGTTTCCCCCTTTTTGGGCAGGTTTATAAGTTTATTTCAGTAGTTAATGTAGGAGCTAGTTTTATTTTTTATTAATGTTTAAATTTACTAGTAGTGCCATGTCCTGAAAGGTTTAATTGTGTTTCTTCATCATGTACGAATAATTGTTTCTTCAAATAACCGCTAAGGTACATAAACTAAGGTTAAAATATAATTTAGGGAAATTAATTAAGTGAAACTTCAATCAAAAGATTTTATCAACAAAAGCTGTTATTTTTCAAGTTAATAATATTGATTGAGAATAATCCTTTTGATTTTATTAGTGATGGAAGATACTTATAATTTTTTTCTACAGAAGTATAGAAAGTTTTCAGTTACGTTACATTTGAGTTATTGTTCCTGGAGATATATTATCGTAGAGTATTGCTGAAAGTCAGGAAGATAGCCTTTAAATTGAAATGAAACTTTTAAGAATTGTTCATATTGAGTTTATGACATTTTTTAATTTATATTTTTCAGACTCTGTTTTCTTATGTCATTAAGGCTTTTGAATGATTTAGTAAATTTTTTATGATAGAAATCTTAATAGATGAAGAAGAAAGTTTTTCTTCTCCAGGAAATTAATATTAATGAATGTTCAAATTTTAATACAATTTAAATTATTTTCTATGTGTCTACTAATTTTATTTAATTAAAGGTGAATCTTATAAGGCAAACATTATCTTTCCTTAAAGTGAAATTTTCAATATTTTTTTCTTTTATTGTGTTATAAAGTGTCTTGTTTTATTAGGTGATAAATTCATAATTTCAGTTGATACTAGTTTTTGGACTTGTATTTGTAGGTAAATCAAATCATAAACTCTGGAATGTTCATTTTTAATTAAGGTTCTGAGCAGTTTTGGGCGAATGCCCGTTATTTACACTTGGATTGCGTCCTATAGTTCATAAATAATAAATAAAATAAATGTTGGCTGGCGCACAAGTTTCCAACAATACTAGCCGAGCTACTATATGAAAAATTATATTTGATTTCGCAAACCAAACGAAAAATATCATATAAGTTAGCATCATTTCAATTTGAATTATTTGTGAAGAAAGATCCATTAATTCTGATAAAAAGAATCAGTAGTTTAAAGATAAAAATCTATATAAAATGAGGATTCAAAGAATGAAAGAATTTAATTAATTGTAATCAATAGATAACTCCTGTTTTAGCTTTTGATGAATTGTAGGAAGAGTTAGAAATTAATGCTGTAATACATTTATTTACAGCGGTTCATGTGTGTCCCCAAACCAACTTCTTGTACTACCACCCCTTTGGTTCCGCAACTTTATGTAAAACCGCTTCAAGACACCCGTTCAGACGACAGGTCTAGGGACGTAAGAGGACGTCGCCGTCAAGCCAAATTCAACCGGTAAAAGCTCACCGCCAAAAACAAGGTACTGTAACCCCGACGATAAAGCAACGTACAAACCAACGAAAGTGCAGTGTAGTGAAACAAAGGTTCATTCGAGAATGTCAATAAAAAGTGGGGATTCAAAATTATTATGAAATGGGTTATATGGGTTACTATCGACGAAATTGGGTTCAACGGGTTTTTTCTTTCTTGAGTAATTTCATGTTGAAATTGATTGGTTATTTTATGACTGATCTTGTTTGGTTTTGTGACGTATTGCTATCTAAACGGGGATAGTAATGCGCCCCCGAATCAGATGAAGAATGTCAACAAAGTAACATGATATTGTTGTTTCTGTTGTTCGATTTTAGCTGCCAATGTTTATTGAAGCTGTTTGTATTTTTCTATTATTTCAAATTGTAGTGTTATTCTATAGTATAAACCTATTAAATCAGGCATGGCAAGATTAATTGAAGTTTTCTTGACTCTAGCCCGTTCACCTGCATGAATTAGGTATAGACTCAGGTATTTTCTAGATGTGTCGGCCTATTTCTAAATTCTAAATTTTATTCAAGATTATCTTATCTATTATCTTTTAAAAAGTGCAGGCACACAACTGCGCCACTCTGCTGTCTAGAGATATTTAAATCTCTGGAATTCAAATTTTCTAAAAAATTAAATTTTCATAACTTACTCTAATAATACTAGATCAATTTTTCTGAGTCTATACTTAATAATTCATTCTGTGAACGTGTTCACTGTCAATATTTTGGGTTTGGAGTTGAATGAATAATTTATTGTTGCTACTCCAATTTTTCTGAAGTTTAAATAATTGTAGATGAAACAGGAAAGTTATTCAGTTATGTTAAACCATTAAAATGATAATCTTTTGAAGTGCTTAAAGATAAAGTCAAGTATCATTGATGCTTAAGTTGAAAGTATTCTGAAACTTCATATTGAAATTGATCATTGATATTGAAAGGTTTAACGTTAGAATAAAAATGAGTAGAAGAAACTAGGACATGTGAGAAAAAACTGATTCTAAGTGCTGAATAAATTTTTGTATTCTGTAATTCCGTGAATGATGATAGAAATTATTGTAATGTCAACGTACGTATTCTGGTCTCACGTCTGGTAGTTGAATATCATTATAGTAGTAGTGAAAGTGAATATTGAGATTTTAAAGGTCAACCAAGTAAATTAGGAAAATTCGGAAATTATTATGGGAGAATGTTTGAGGAAAATAGGAAATTTTTTTGATAAGTTTAGGTAGATCGAAGGTAATCAGAGAATAAATAGGAAACTGTTTTATTAGTTATTGTTGATATGTAGTTTTGAAAAGTTGATGAGTAGTTTTGGCCTTGAGATGTTTAAACTAAATAATTAGATATTGTAGATTAAAGTTGAAACGATGATCAAATCCTTGGGAATTTGTATAAAAATAAGTTGATTGAGATGAGGTTGTTAAGTCCCTTTATCAGTAATGTTTATTCTCGAAAAGGTGAATCAGTTTATTATTGGAGATATTTTTTTTATTTTTGGTGTGATTTTTGCGGTAGGCATGCGTAGTGATAGTGTAAAGATCCGTTGTGTTGGTGACGTTTCCTGTAGGCTGTGGGGAATTTTTTTGTTTGTTTAGTTGAGACTCAAGATTTAGAGGAGGACAAGGGGATGTCCTGCCTGTGTGTGTTGTTGTTGAATTTAGGTAATCGGCCCGAGTGTAGGTCCGTGTCCAGAGAGAACGGAGCACTGCCCGAAAGCTGTCCATGTAACAAATCAAGGAATTTAGCTGTGACTAACCTTGCAAATTTGTACGGTGGAATTGTATAATTTTAGCGAAAGGCACCGAAGATGGTGTGAGCTAAGATTTAATTGTATCTAGTAAACGGTCTGGTTCATTCGAGAGTTATGGGGCTCGTCAGTAGAATAACGTAAACCGAAATCTAGAATATTTAGTGAGTCTTCGTAGTGATTGTAAGGAAAACAATCAGCGTAATGCAGTTTAGGGAAGCCCAGTCAAAAGGTTCGTTAATGTTTGGTAGGAAAGTCAGCCGCAAAAACACAAGTAATAATTGGTAAAAAAAGGGGTATTATTGAGTTTAAAGTTGCTTAGAAATTTGGTATGGTAACGAAAATTGAAAGTTTTAGACAATGAATATTTAAAGTGATTAGTTAAGGTATACAAATAAAATAACAGAGAAACTTTTTCGAGTACCTAGGTAATGTTAAAATGGTTATCAGTGAAAGTAGAAATAAATATTGGAACAGTACTGAACGGGTTAAATTAAAATAAAATTAACAGTGAAATTCTTCTAGTTGAATTTGAAATGAAAAGGGAAAATCTCTTGAGTTAAGCATGAGTTTAAATTATTCTGTAGTTGAGAGTTGAAAGGTTGATTAAAAATTAAAATGGGGATATAAAGTAGAAATATGTAGGAAAATTCGTGTCAAAAAGGAAATAGAATTTTTGTTGGGAAAATTAAATTGAGGTAATTAACAGTAGTAGGACCCTTTAGAGATAAGTAGTCAAAAAGAATTAATAAATAAAAAAAAAAGGAAAATCTTTAATGAAATGATAAATTTTTTAATGATGAATAGTAAAATTGCAATCAAGTTTTCCATGTGAATAAGTTGAGATATTTTGAGATCTAGTAGAGTAATTGAAACTAGTTGGATATGAAGTTTATAGTTGAGGAATAATTATGTGAGGCTCCAGTAAGGTTGAAAATGTCAGTGAACTTGAGAATCAGTAATAGTGTAATAGTAGTCTATTAATGTGTTAATGTATTGGTAAATTTCATAATGTTGATAATCCGAAGTCAAGCATTAGCAGTCCTAAGCTAGTTGATCGAGCTGGATTTCCATATTATTAAATCATGCCTTGAGAATTATTCTTCCAGTGTTTAGAGAAAATGTCACGTACTTTGAGTTTGAGATGAATAACCATGATCACTGTCGAGTCAATTTATCCAGTTGAAGTTGTAGGCAGTGAGAAAATTACAATACTCTAGTGACAAGCGAAGTATAAAATAATTGTCGATTAAAACCTAGCACTCATTGTTTTGACTAGCGTTCTGTCGTGAAGGTTTCCTACTGGAATATTATAATGCAAAATCACGCTTGAGTCATGTTGAAAAATATCCGAAACAGATCAGAAAAAATAGGAAACAGATCAGTCTATTGAAGACAAGATTTTTTGTCGTGAGTTATAATTGGATAAGTTTTTGTGAGTATGGCGCCACTCTATAGCCTTGTCTCTATACACTCAACGAGATGATTCCTAATGAATGAGAAGGAGAAAAGAGAAAAACGAGTTATGATAAAGATATTTACCGTATTTGTTAGAAGGATTCATTACGGGTTCATGAAGGGTTTAGTCAAAGATTTTGTTACGTGACAATATAATGTATATAGAAGAAATTCCGGAATGTAAATAACTTGCGCAACTAGATTAGTCATTAAATTATGTTATTAACTTCGTAATATTAAATATATTTAGGTAGGTGAATTAGGTTTAATTTTATTTCATGATCGGCTGCATACTCGTGGTAAATGATTGTACAGTTTTCCCACGGTAGTAGATAATTGATTGTTTGGTAAATCGGGTGATGATCAATTTTTGAAGTCATCAACAGTCATAATACTATGTATGTAAATGATGTCTCTAATAATAATAATAAGTTATTTAGCATAAGACGATTTATCATAATATTCTATACTATACCCATTTTCAATAGCTTAATACTCATCCATTCATAGTTAAGAATTATACATTCACATAGTTAGGAGTTAGTACATATAGATAATATATATTCCAATTCATAAAATAATAAGAATAATGTCTAAGGCCTCATATTTTATATTCTATTCGCTTTATATTTCATATTATTTTGTTGATATCCCTATTCTTTATTAGTTTACCTTCCGTGATTAATACAATTATAATCTTATCTTAGGTTTATTCAGTTCAACTGAATCCATTTTAGTTCACTAATATAATTCAGTGGTAGAGATTTCCGGCTGGAATACAATAATGGATAGAAAATTTTCATAGCTACGGAATGTACATCAAGCGTGTGTCATTGCTCTCCGATGACTCGCTAGCGTTGCAGTTTCAACCATTATTATCTTTGAATCGTAGTCTATGTAGAATAGTATTGCCTACTGAATTGCTTTATATTGTTAAAAATATATTGCACTCTCAACTCTATAGTAATGATAGTTAGATTTCAATACATTCAGCTGAGTGAAAAAGTTTCATCCTTTACTATTATGATCAAACGTACTTCATATTTTACAACAGCAGAGTAACATAGAACCAATTAAAACTATGATGTCTTTTAAACGTTTTCCCTTGTTAGAGTTTGCCAAGAAAATAACCAGGGACTCAATAAAGTGATTGAAGTATTCAAGATTATTATACTCGGTCCGTCTTTAGTACCTACTTAAAAGGTGGACACGTCCATATTGTTTTGTCCTGACTCTTGCCACAGTTTTAAAGACTCTTGCCACAAATCTCAATTAGTTATACATTTTGCTGAATTTCGGAATGATTAAAGAGATTTCTTTTGAAGAGGGCCCGCTTCAAATTGGATCCTACTATCAATCCAGAAATTCGACTCTCCAAATCATACAGAATGCCTCTATGGTAACATATCCTGATTAGATTTCTTTTTGCGTGTTTCACACCGGAAGGAAGGGGAGTGTGCCGGGCACTCTCTTTAATTCAGGCCTTTTCCCAAGTTATAATAGTAAATTTAATACGCAATAGACTAGAGCCATTATTGTAAGTGAGTTAGCGAAATAAATTATTTTCTCTCTCTATTATGAACGGCCATGACTTCGAGTTTCCCATGATAGATATTTAAAAATTGTGGCTCCGAGTCGTCGAGGAATGTAGATTATGGAATTATCTCTAAAACTTAGCCTTCTTGTCGCGACATAAAATGCGATAAGTTGGAAAACAGCAAGCATTGAAATTATAACAAACTACCGATTTTGCAGTTACTATTTGGTCCAAAGGCTGTAGAAGCCACGCGACGATTGGTCAAATTGATTCCATTCGCCCAATAGGAGACCTGTTTCTAAATACAGTAGTGGGGATTCCCCAGTCGAGAGACCAGATTACGTTCCGGAGGACACTTTGCTAGGAGCACTACGAGAGTAAAGATGTAGTCACTATGTTTCCCCTTTTTGGGCAGGTTTATAAGTTTATTTCAGTAGTTAATGTAGGAGCTAGTTTTATTTTTATTAATGTTTAAATTTACTAGTAGTGCCATGTCCTGAAAGGTTTAATTGTGTTTCTTCATCATGTACGAATAATTGTTTCTTCAAATAACCGCTAAGGTACGTAAACTAAGGTTAAAATATAATTTAGGGAAATTAATTAAGTGAAACTTCAATCAAAAGATTTTATCAACAAAGCCTGTTATTTTTCAAGTTAATAATATTGATTGAGAATAATCCTTTTGATTTTATTAGTGATGGAAGATACTTATAATTTTTTTCTACAGAAGTATAGAAAGTTTTCAGTTACGTTACATTTGAGTTATTGTTCCTGGAGATATATTATCGTAGAGTATTGCTGAAAGTCAGGAAGATAGCCTTTAAATTGAAATGAAACTTTTAAGAATTGTTCATATTGAGTTTATGACATTTTTTAATTTATATTTTTCAGACTCTGTTTTCTTATGTCATTAAGGCTTTTGAATGATTTAGTAAATTTTTTATGATAGAAATCTTAATAGATGAAGAAGAAAGTTTTTCTTCTCCAGGAAATTAATATTAATGAATGTTCAAATTTTAATACAATTTAAATTATTTTCTATGTGTCTACTAATTTTATTTAATTAAAGGTGAATCTTATAAGGCAAACATTATCTTTCCTTAAAGTGAAATTTTCAATATTTTTTTCTTTTAATGTGTTATAAAGTGTCTTGTTTTATTAGGTGATAAATTCATAATTTCAGTTGATACTAGTTTTTGGACTTGTATTTGTAGGTAAATCAAATCATGAACTCTGGAATGTTCATTTTTAATTAAGGTTCTGAGCAGTTTTGGGCGAATGCCCGTTATTTACACTTGGATTGCGTCCTATAGTTCATAAATAATAAATAAAATAAATGTTGGCTGGCGCACAAGTTTCCAACAATACTAGCCGAGCTACTATATGAAAAATTATATTTGATTTCGCAAACCAAACGAAAAATATCATATAAGTTAGCATCATTTCAATTTGAATTATTTGTGAAGAAAGATCCATTAATTCTGATAAAAAGAATCAGTAGTTAAAGATAAAAATCTATATAAAATGAGGATTCAAAGAATGAAAGAATTTAATTAATTGTAATCAATAGATAACTCCTGTTTTAGCTTTTGATGAATTGTAGGAAGAGTTAGAAATTAATGCTGTAATACATTTATTTACAGCGGTTCATGTGTGTCCCCAAACCAACTTCTTGTACTACCACCCCTTTGGTTCCGCAACTTTATGTAAAACCGCTTCAAGACACCCGTTCAGACGACAGGTCTAGGGACGTAAGAGGACGTCGCCGTCAAGCCAAATTCAACCGGTAAAAGCTCACCGCCAAAAACAAGGTACTGTAACCCCGACGATAAAGCAACGTACAAACCAACGAAAGTGCAGTGTAGTGAAACAAAGGTTCATTCGAGAATGTCAATAAAAAGTGGGGATTCAAAATTATTATGAAATGGGTTATATGGGTTACTATCGACGAAATTTGGGTTCAACGGGTTTTTCTTTCTTGAGTAATTTCATGTTGAAATTGATTGGTTATTTTATGACTGATCTTGTTTGGTTTTGTGACGTATTGCTATCTAAACGGGGATAGTAATGCGCCCCCGAATCAGATGAAGAATGTCAACAAAGTAACATGATATTGTTGTTTCTGTTGTTCGATTTTAGCTGCCAATGTTTATTGAAGCTGTTTGTATTTTTCTATTATTTCAAATTGTAGTGTTATTCTATAGTATAAACCTATTAAATCAGGCATGGCAAGATTAATTGAAGTTTTCTTGACTCTAGCCCGTTCACCTGCATGAATTAGGTATAGACTCAGGTATTTTCTAGATGTGTCGGCCTATTTCTAAATTCTAAATTTTATTCAAGATTATCTTATCTATTATCTTTTAAAAAGTGCAGGCACACTACTCATGTGACCATAGAACAAATCACAGTTCCACTAGTGACATCTATAATGGAAGGACTTGAACAAGATCTGCTATTAGGCATGGAATTTATGCGTAAAAACAGAGTGAATATTCACACATTCACAAGAGAGGTGGAGTGGGATCCTCCCCAATTGAATCCTTCAAGACAGCCAATTATGTTGCGATCACCCTTATTGGGGAGTAGGACAACAAAAGTCCCAACAATATCAGCTGTACAATCCGAATCTCAGGACAACAAGGATCACGACAAAAGGATATTCATGCAGGTTGGTTTGAATGGAGTTGAACTCAATGCTTTGATTGATGCCAGGGAGGAATTGTCATATATTCCAGAACAAGCATCTTCAGGCAACATAGTGATGGATCACAGGAATGAGATGGATGACTCTGAACGGCGGGCCACAATTCATGCCCCAGCCACCAACACAAGTGGTAACTCCAAGAGTGATGTGGAAAAGTTAATATCACCCCCCACGGTCATGGATGTGAACAAGACAACACCACCCCCTACTGTCATGGATGTGGAGGAGTCAATACCCTTCTCAACTGATACGGATGTAGAAGAGCAAACACAGTCTTCAACTGTCAAAGAGGTAGTCTCACAGTCCCAGGATCCCAAACCAGGACAATCAAGGGATAAGGATCCAGTGTTGTGTCACCGAGTCTCAACACCTGGTAAGCGTAAACAGGCTGGCAAGCCACGCAAAAAAGTCCAATTTCCAAATGGACGATGTAAATATGTACCTGGTGAACCGGGTGTAGATGATGCTCATAGTGAGTGGCATACACCTCTAAAGGTGATGCCTGGGAGGTGTACACCTCTTAAGGTGATGCCTAGATGGCTCACACCTTCGAAGGTGGTGCCATAGAGGGCTCCGACCCCCCCCATAGTAGGAGTGGGGTGTCACAAAGTAAAATTGTGACGGAAAATATTGCTAAATAATTAATAATATTGAAGGAAGACAATATTGACTATCAGCAACGCTAGCCGACCGCGGAGATAAGGAAGGTACCTATGGCGCACCATCTTCCGCACATCGAGACGATTTCCACCGCCTCTGACGGGGGCACAACTCCATCCCCTCCACTTTGGGGGAGTATTCAAAGGCCGGACGAGCCCCAGACCACAGCATTCCGCTCACAACCTTCCTGCTCCTTGTACAGCAGCCCGTTGGCTGCCGTATGTCCCCGACCTCCTGTCCTGGTACAGCGGCCCGTTGGCTACCGTACGTCCCTAACCTTCCATCTCTCTAGGGCACAGCAGACCGTTGTCTGCCGTCCCTGTCCTTCCATCTCCCTAGGGCACAGCGGACCGTTGTCTGCCGTCCCTGTCCTCCCATCTCCCTAGGGCACAGGGGACCGTTGTCTGCCGTCCCTGTCCTCCCATTTCCCCAGGGCACAGCAGACCGTTGTCTGCCGTCCCTATTCTTTCCATCCCCTCAGGGCACAGCGGACCGTTGTCTGCTGTCCCTATTCTTCCTTCTCCCCAGGGCACAGCGGACCGTTGTCTGCCGTCCCTATTCTTCCTTCTCCCTAGGGCACAGCGGACCGTTGTCTGCCGTCCCTATTCTTCCTTCTCCCCAGGGCACAGTGGACCGTTGTCTGCCGTCCCTATCCTGTCTGTCCTTCCTTTTCCTACTTCACTGGAGCAGAACCGAGGCCGTAAGGCCAATACAAAATTACATGAGAGTGGTGTCATCAGAGAAGAGAGCGACCTTCACGCCGTCAGAAGCACCAGGAGGTGCTGTTCACGCCAGCTGAGGCACAAAGAAGAAGGAAGAGGAACTTCGACTTGCCTCCTTTCCCCGCCCACATTACGACTGAGGGAAGTCATCCACGAGCAACACCTGGGTATCAATCACCCACCTCTGAAGCTACTCAGGGTGTATGTGATAACAAAATACCAGAATAATAGCAAATAACTTACGAATTTTATGAGGAGAGTCAGCTTTCTCACAACACTGTTAAATCATGTGTAAAGGTATTGGGCAATATATTTCTGAACAATTACTGCAACATGAAGAATAATAATCAAATTATTGCCCATTGTAGACTCAAGGGCTTGCAAACAAGCCCATTGTAGGCTCAAACTGTGAGGAGAAGACTTGGATAACAATCCCATATTTAAGCCTTGTATCTGATAAGATAGGTAGGGAATTGAAGAGGAATGGATTTCATGTTGCTTTCAAGACCAAACCGATTTTAAATAGTCTAGACAGCTGGAGTAAAGACAAAATTGATATTTGGGATAAAAGCGGGGTGTACAAACTTAAATGTGATGATTGCAATGCTTGTTACGTGGGTCAGACTGGTAGAAGTTTCAAAAGTAGAATTAAAGAACACATCAGAGATTGGAATGAACAAAATGGGGAATCTAACTTTGCAGAAAATTTGATAACAAATAATCACAAGTTCACAGTTAAGGAGAATGTTGAGTTTCTGCATGTTAATAACAAAGGCAGATCTTTGAATATTCTAGAGGCTTTAGAAATAACAAGAGTAATTAAGGAAAATCCCCAGTATAGTTTAAATGACCAGATTCATTTCAACCAGTACAACACTACGAATTTAGTTTTATCATAAACATGTAAGCATACATTAGTCAATAGTTTTTCCATTTACATATTTGTTTTATTATCTTTCACATTTGTTTTCTTGGTTCTTATTTTGTACTAAAAAGTAAATTTGATTATCATGGCGATTCTGTTGCTTAAGCCGCCATTTTGTCACACCGTTGAGGGGGAGGAGACTGTCTAGCTAGGCCAATGGCAGGCGTTCATGCCCTCGACCAATAGCAGTACTCGCCTACTAGTATAAATTCTGTTGCTCTTGTATTTAGTTTTAGTTTATCAGAGATTGACAATGGTGTAATAACCGAAACCGGTCTTTCTAATTATCAATAAATCAGTGGTTTTTTGACAATTTCTCAGTCTTTTTCATTCAATATGAATAATTACCACAATATCAACTTCTCAACTACACAAAAAGGGAAAAAAAAGAGAAAAAAAGAAAAATAATAATCAGTTGCCCAAGCAAGCGAAGTCGCGAAAATTGAGAACATTGAATTCTTAGGCTAGAATAAAATACAGTAACGATAATTGTGAACTATGTGCATGTGAATTACCATGCAAGAGAATGCACTTGAATGCTATGTGCATGAGGATAAATGAAGTCTAGTTACCCTATCAAATGAGTACTTCTTTAATAACAACCTTATTCAAATTCTTAGAAATAATTTTCAACAGTTATGAGTTATTGGAGAGGGCTGAAATCTAGTTGATGGAAATAAGTTGGTCAACCAACTACGGCGGCCATCTTGTTTGTGTGCTCAGGTCCGGTATTTAGGAGGTCCTGATTCACTTCAACGTGTCAACATTGTTTGAATGGTAAGTACTGGTATTCATGAGTAATGCTGTCAGTTTTATGTGAATATCAACAAAACATGAATAACATATTCTTAATTTTTCATTGAAAGCTAACCTTCTATTTTCTTTGTTGAATCAACAAATGTTTTTGAAATAATTAATGCATGAATAAAGTGCCTTACTATTAACCATAATATTTTCACAGTTGGGAAGGTAACAACAGCTATTGGTCGGTTTCAATAAAAAATCGCTTTGTTTCTGTATATTGAACTAGCTGACCCGGCGAGCTTCGTACCGCCAAATAGTTAATACATCTCATGAAAAAACTTTAGCTGGATATACATCTGCGGAGGGGCGATGCGGCATTTTGCATTCAGGTGCTTCTAGCTTATTGGTTTGAATGGAAGAACTCACACACACTGAATCGGGCATGGCGTGGAACCTCCTTAAGATCAACACTTGTATCACCAGTCGCGCCTCCTCAGGTGTGCTTGACTCTAGCTTAATCTGATGCACTATATTTTTATGAAAATTATCCAACAATTAGTATTATACTTTATTATTTATATCTCAATATGGACCTCCTTTGTGCTTAGTTGCTTGTGCAGCAGTTTGTATTTTTAGTTATAGTTGAATGCAGCTTGCTGGGAATTGAATGGTATATCTCCTTGCTGCTGATTTTCCCGTCCATATTCTAAATTTACAGCATTTCGAGTTCTGCGACCCAAGTTTGGTCGTCGTTGGTATCGCGGCATAATAATATTACTGAATTGAAATTTTGTGAATTAGTAGGAAGAAAATAATTGAAAAACAGATCCACCAACGTCTGTTGGATGTCGCAATGATTATAACAGCTGATTTCTATTTCAGTTGGTGGCCAGCTCACAAATTATTCCCTCATAAGGATTACATGCAAACTTTCAAGGACCGTAGGAAAGAGTCCTGAAGTGGAATTATAAATTTGATAGGCCATAAACCTGGTCCTGAACATAGCAAAAACAACTAAAAAAAATCATCAGATTTGGTGATATAAATTTTGCTCCAATTTCCTTATTCTTTGCACAAAATTCAGCCATGGTCACTTTTGAAGTTTTTTTAAAATACCCTCCATCTATTAAAACGAATTAAATTATACTGATTTCAACGAGATTGTTGAAGCAGTTTTAGACTCAGCTTAGTGCTAACCTAATAAAGTGACATAACTCAAATCTTATCCAGAATCCATCCTCAACTTACTGCCAACCTGACAAAATCAGACTGTCAATCAATTAGTTGCCAATTTCAACCGTAACAACTATTCCGAGAAGGTACTCTCTCTAGATTTTTGTCCTGTATGAACATATGATATGGACATTTCAATCATAATAATTGATAAATTGGAAGACAAAGAATATACATGCCAAAACACGAACTTCAAACCCTTAAAAACCACCCTTGGAGTTGAAATATCACCAAAAGATTTCTTAGTGAGCACCTAGGACCTATAAGGAAGCTATATTCTAAGTTTTGTTGCAATTCGACCAGTAGTTTTCTAGAAATCGTGATCAGTGAGATAAGAATTTTGTAAGTATAGATGTAGTTGAATTGTCTTTTGCATATAGTCAAGTCAGTTTGGTGAACAATATATCTGTTTGCAGATCTGAAAATATAATTAGTTTGACGCAGTGTAAAGATATCCATATAACCCATTATAACTCATATTATTTTGATGGAAGAGATTCGAGATTCTTATCTTGATATAGGCTAGTATACTACAAACGTATTAGACTGAATAATCTGACAATGATATGTGCAGGCACCTATAATATATAAGAGATAAGTTGAGGATTTATCGCATGATGAATACAATTCAAAGACAATCGCTTCCTTCCATACGTCCTCTTCTTTTAGTTCAGAATTCTAATATTCCGTTGTACAAGACTCAACTTTTTCACGAATTGATTCTAATAAATCTGGATATTCAACGGAAAAATACTACTATTTCTCCGTTTTTTCTCATTCTCATAATTATTATTTGAATTATCATTAAAATATTCTACAATTGAACTCAATGAAAATATCTTTGGAGCGACAGAATTTTTTTACAATCAAAATTGAGGGTGGTAGATGATAAATTAATAAGTTCTGAAAATATAATGAGGTCACAAACAAGAAATCTGAGAGATAAAAACTCTGAGTACTCTTCTCCTTCGTAGCCTACACTTCATCTATTTTTTCTCCTCATCCCCTCTCTTGTTCTAAGTATTCTCTCGATCATAACGGTCCAATTGCAAGTATTTGTTTAGTGAGGGAGTTGGGGTAAAAAGGGGATGCTCCGATTCGCTAGTTAAACGGTGCGAGCAGAATTGAATAAATTAGTTTGTTCAAGAGATTCCAAGACTTGCTCCAGATTCAATTTGCATTTATATTGTTCCATTGCAAAGTCAATTTTCTCCAACAGCAAACTTGATGTTTGACGCGGAGGCTACTCTGTGTGTAGGTCTAATCTATGTTTGTTATATTGGAAGGTGGGTGAATATGAAGAAGTGATGTTAGAGAAGAAGATAGGAGACAACATGCGGCAGAAAGGAAATGGTGGAGAACATAATTATGTGTGTAGAAGAAAATGGATAAGACAAATCCTATGGAAAAGACGATGGAGAAAAAGTACTTGGAAAATGACAAAGAGTAGATATGAAAAGATCCTTTTTCTCTTACCGACATCAAAATTGAATAGAAAGTTTATCTGACAATACGGAACTCGGCTACCGTATAAAAATACGGAAGTGGAATGTAGCTACTGATAAGTTGAACGTGTTTTCAATATTATTATCTGATTGCTCAGTAGAATGAGATTCAATTCGGATTCAGCCCTTCCTCAGCTGTTTATGATTTATTTTCTAACTTCCATTCTATATTATTATTGATACATTTATGCCTGGTTTCACCAACTTTGGTCAAGGCATTTGGACATGGTTAAAATCTATCCGATGATCAAATCAGCAATAATTCTTTCCACCATCACCAGTTACGTTCAACTACGGTCGAACCAATGGTTGAGTTTGACTGCCGCCGAACGGAAGATAAAATTATTTGAACACGGTCAAAAGACTGGTTCGTTCAATTTCCTTGCTTGTTTGTGTGTTATATATTGACGCAATGGAAAATTTCAAAGTTTCTAGTGCGATTGAATTCAGTTGTAGTGAGTTATTTATTAGGTTCGTTCTCGTAATCTTTTGATAAGTAAACTATTATGGTATAGGAAATGGAGGGAGAGTTGTAAGTTTGCTATATTATTTTGATCAAGGTTGGTGAAACCGGCACTAGTCTACTTCTTCGTAGACACTTTTCTCGAAATTAAGTGGCAGCTCTCGAATTGACAGAATACTTTTTCGGATCTTACTCACTCATCATCACTGATTTACATAGAAATTAGCGGGATAGTTAATCTCTCAAGAAGTTCATTTCTGGTCTCTTTAATATTCGAGTCAACATAGATTATAAGCACAGAACATATTCATAGTCCGAGCACGCGATCGTATAGAAAACCTCACTATGGGAACTGTATAGCATGATAAACAATACCGACGTTTGAGGGCTCATATACTGTACTTACTGTGCATCACTTACATTTGTCATTTATGTGATAACGCAACACTTGCTTTAGATACTTCCATATGGATTTTGCGGTTTCCAAAGTGACGCCGACCTCTAGATCCCTTAAAGGAAGGTATCAAGTGAAAACGACAATAGTAGTTACATCGTTTGGCGGAATCACAGTTTCTTTTATGACTCGACGTATGCTTGTATAGGGAATCTAGGGTAAAATAATTCAATTCTGTAATGATCAATTGATGAATAAGTAGTATCATGTTGGAAAAATTTGAGATTGAAAGAAGGTATGGAGTGGAAAAGTGTACTTTTCCATCAGACATTATGAATAAGTAACATTGAACTTCCATGACTTTGGAATTGGGAGTTTGAGAACTTCTTTTCGAACTCTTGATGAAGCGTGAAGCCTCACCACTAGTTATTCCACAAACTTTCATGTATTATTATTTATTTAGTGTGAATTATTTTGTCCCGTCATTTTTCTTGCTTCCTCTCGTCTTCCACTATTCGTACATATCAACATCTTTCTATTTTTTGATCTACATTCAACTGAACTCTCATAATCTGCCTTCTTCTCTTCACTACTGTACCTGATCCTTCTACACGAACATAATTCCTTTTTCTTCTTACTCATGAGCAATCCTCATATTACTCCCCGTGCTGTATATATTTTTCTTTGTTTCTTCCTTGTCTTTCCTTTCTCCGTTCTAACTCTTGATATATCGACAACTTCGCTGGTCCTCCCTTCCTATAATATTCATTGTGTTCCATGTTCCTTACTTTCTTCCCTTCATTTCTATCGCAATCACTGGTTTTTTGTCCATTGTTAATTTTTTTCCACTTTCGCTCCTGCATATTTCTCTTTGTTCTTTCTCTCACAGCGTTATTTGACCTTACCTCATTTGTTCCATCTGCATACTCCATTCATTTGTTTCCACTACATCCACTTCACCCATATTCCTCCTCCAAGTTATGTCCTTATCACTTTCTCTATTTCCTTTCTCATTCACACCGTACTTCTTATCCTACTTGTCTCCCTTTTTTCTTCGTTAGTCGAAACTTTGGCCTCTTATCTTAACAACATTAATTTTTACCGTAGTTGAAACAATTTTTCCACTACGTATTCAAGCGCTATTTCAGAGTTCTGTGCTCTAGCGGTGGATGGTGCTACTATCATTGTTATAATACGTCAGTATACCCCTGTTGCAATGCATTGTGGTACATTTCGCATCTTTCCAAACTCTAAACCATCATGAAAACATACCACTAAACTTGATATAACTTAGAAACATATATAACACAACACTAATGTGGTACAGAAGCATCACATGATATAATCATGGAAAGACACAAAAATGTTTTTATGGCTCAGGTCAGTCGGCTAAATGTGGGAAAGGTACTGTTAGTGGAGAAGGGAGAGGCAGGCGCTGAGAGCAAAATGGGAAAAGGAGGGTAAAGGCTCAAGGATGAGCTGTTGTATTGAATTGCTTTGTTAGGGCTTGTTATCGTTGTACTTTCTCGACCTCACTGGTTTTGTCTATCCAGTCATAATCCTCTCTATTTCATCCAACTACCCTCCCCAATTTCCATCCTCTTATCATTATTGCATTCTCTCTTTTTTAAATTTTCCTTCTTCCCCTTCATATTCTTCTTTTTCTCCTCTTTCTGCTTTTCTTCCTTCTTTTTCTTCTTTCTCCTCTCCAGGTTTCTTCCACTCCAAACATTTGGACACTTGTGGAAAGGGGAGTGCATTCTTAATTTATTCGAATATTAAGTGGGAATTAACTTTCTCGATAAAAATAATCCCCGCAAATATTGATTTATGGAAATCTCAACAAAAACAACAGCAATTTGCGGTTTTCATCAATTGGTGAACAACTCAGGAAACATGGGACATGCATCTCTTCCTCTTCCCCAATTTATTATCATTGTTATGCTGTTCTCAGAAATCAAGTCCGAGTAGGCATGACCTCTGAGATTAAACTAATCACTTCTTCCACGAGGATAATTTCAATCTACCACTTATTGTGATCAGAGCAGCGCTCATTTCCAATACTGCGCCATAAGTTTCGTTTAGGTACTCATAAGATAGAGGAATTTCATAATGATATAAATTCATTCTGTAGAGCATAAGCCATTCAATTTAGGTGGTGCTCAGCTTGGCTGTGACGGTGCAAAATCTCAACTCCCAAACTTGCTTTAAAGCTCCCATTCAGCGTCAGACCCTGTTATGACTCACTCTCAAGAAGAACGAGCAAACTTCTGCGATCTTTAATAAAATTGATGATCCTATAAGTATCAAAACTTGAGGTCTACACAGTAATGGCAACAATATAGTAAGGTGACCTTTTCGCAACAGCTCTCATCAGACTGTGTCTTTATATTGGCCTTCAGAAATTTTCTAGACGTGCTGGGAGAGATTTTCTGCATGATTAAAATCATAATGCGGAGGATGATGCTTCTCTGAAAATTTGATTTTCCATTTCTCCCAGGATAATGACTTCGTATCGTTGTTGTTAGTAGAGAATTTACAATCAAATCCACTCTAAGCTACTTGAGTAAGTTCACTCAAGTAGCTTGACTCACTAAGTCACTTGTGAGTATGTGTCAAGTGTTATGGAAGTTGATCTATATCGTGTATGATCCTCCTCACACAATGACTCGTTTCCAGGTACATAGTATTCATTCATATTCACTCGAATTCTAAAAAACTTTTGTATGAATAATTCACATTAAAATTTTAGTAAATTTCTTTTGCGAAAATAACTCTTTCATTTATTCACTCATAAAAAGTAATTGCAATAATTCCTCACATATTGGATCAATGCTCCCCATTCAACTTTTTCTGACAGAATGAAAAAAAATTCCACAATAAACAACTCTCAATATTATGACTCTAATGCAAAGCACCAGATTCAGTTAAGAATCTTGATAACATAAATCAAGGGAAAAACTTGATGCAAGGATGGTCATCATCAGATTATGGCGTTGTTAAAAAGGTGAAAGAAATGAGAGACTAGCAGAGTATTTAACACAATTCATCGTAAGATAAGGGAACAGATATGGAAAAGAGAGAGTTGAAGTTGTATTAAAAGTTCCACAATACAACTTTACAATATCAACCAAACGACTTTCAATATACAGTAGCTTTAACTTTTTCTTTTTCATGAATGTTTCCTTATTCTCACCGATTATGATATTTGAGAGAAATACAAGAAGGGAGAATGATGGAGGAGAAGGCATAGGGAAAAACATGGAACACGACTGAGAAAGAAAATTGTAATAATGTGTATGGGAGCTATTTAGTGGAAGGAAACATTCTATAATGTTTTTTATCCAATGAGCTTCAAATGTGGAAATCATCAAGATTTATGAAGAATTCGAATTTTGTTACCTTTGGCATAAATAAATATTTTTTGTTATTTTGGCATTTTAAAATATTTCAAACTTGAATATATTGTTACGTGAGTCACTACGTTCAGACAAACTGCAAGTGCGATAAGACGAAGAACTGAAGTTCTTCGGTACATTAGGTTTTCACCTAAGAACGTTGAGGCAAAGATAGTTTCAATGCTGCGATCACCGCAGCGTTCTGCGCGAAAACATGCGTCTGCTCTTGGACTTTCCGATCGTTCTGTGAGACGAATTCCTCAACTTCATTTCCATCCATACAAGATGGCAATCGTGCAGAAACATTCTGATCGTGACTTCAATTGAGGGAGCATTTTCCAGGACGTCTAATCTCAATTAGGAGCGATTTGAAGTGGCGAACCCGATCTCCTGATTTCAACCCTTGTGATTTTTTTCTATGGGGGTTTTCAAAATCCCTTGTTTGAGTGAAGCGGTCGATGACGCTATAAGATCTTGAGACCAATATTAGGGAAGAAATTGCTAACATACCGCCTGAAATGCTGGCAGAAGTCATGACAAACGCCAGTAATCGGTTTACTCAGTGTATGGAGAATTGAGGACTGCATCTACCTCATTTGATATTCGAAACTGATTTAAACAAAACTTTATATATGGGTCTACATCACAAAAAAATTGATACAAACATTTTGATTCATACAAAGAGTTATATTTAATTTTAAAAAAAGAAGTTTCGCTGCCGACGCTGTATAAGGTATAGTGGAGATGTGAGTGCAAGGTAGTAAAAAAGGGAATTCACAAATTTAAGTAGTTAGGAAGTTAAACATTAAGAATTGAATGAATTATAGAATTATTAATTAATAATTATAAATTCAATCAATTAATCAATTACTTAATTATCGAAGAATTCTATCAATTTCTTGCAATATCTTTCTACTTTCAGTAACGTTTCATATCTTTCATCTTCAAATCATTCGGGTAACAAGAAGGGACTATGCATGTGAGATTCAAACACAAGACTCGAAAACTAAAAAATGTTCTATCAGTTTGTCATTGACGAAGCCATCTCATGCGTGATTGCATGTGGTATATCGGATGTGGTTCGGAAGCACTCAAACTGAGACTTGAGACTTACAACTTGGAATAGTTGCATGAGAGAGTTCCGTGACTCGACTGTCAATGGGACTTAGCTGAGCCAGCTGTGCCTCGCAACACAAAGCATGGGGCAAACCGTCTCACATCGCAAAGTGTGACTTTACTGCTTAACAATCGAACAAGTTTCACTTTGAAGTTTCGAAAACAATTTTGAAAACTCTCAAATGTCTTTACTTCCTGTTTACTCATGCGCCGTGCCTGTCACTGTGTGTCTTCATTAATGACACATCGATAGATTACGATATTACAAACTTATTTGATAAGCTCCACCATAGTTTTGAATATATAGCAGGTGTATTCGGTTCAAATTGTGAGGTTCCACGTGATCTAGAACCTCTAAGTGAGAACGAAAAATCTATTGGGATTAAACATCAGTATATCAACCTTGAACATTCATCTACCCTCATTTTGAAGTTGCTATTTACGTGGAAACTCACATTATTCCAACTCACTATCTCTCACATCAATTTTCTGGATAGTGGAACTGAAACGATTCTTTTCCCTATACTTCTAAGAGAATAATATTATATAAAATTGATTAACATCTTCCCTTGTAGTTATTCTGATTCTGAATTTCTCAAACTTGAATAGGATAAGTTATGGCCAAGCTATATCACTTCGCAATGTACTCAGAAGCTACATTGAATATTATTCTCTACTCTCTAACAATCTGATTGCAAGTTTTCATGTCATATAAATTATTGTTCATGATGAACTCATGAATTCATGGTGAGGACTTTGTTGTGAATATAATTCAACATCGCCTTCTATCGAGCTGTGTATCTTGGTTTTTTTAAAGCAGTGGAACCAATAAGATTATATCTCTCGTATAGGTCTTCTGCATCAGAAGAAGAATTATTGCTGTTTGGATAAGTTAAATGTCAATTAATTTATTCCGAGGAAAGAGTATAAAATGATTAATTGAACATTTAATAATCAGTCCCAGAAATAAATCAATAAAGGAACATCTTAATTTTTGTAAGCATAATAATACATTCCGATCAGAACCTTGAATGCACTCTCAGAACAAATGATATAGAACCTGCACAGTTTTATACATTTTACTACACATTGGAATTCTATTATGTAGCTCTTGAAAGTTTTCGAGAGCTGCTCTGAGTAACTTACCTGTTCTGGGAGCCGAGAGATAATATAAATAAACTTGCGCGTGTGAGCGGGAGACTGATTCACAATAGCTACTTAACATCTCTTGATTGGGCAAATGAAAACTGAACATAATAACAGAACGTAATTTAGTTTGAATGAAAGCATTTCAACCTCCGACATGAATGTCTAACTCTATGACATAAATGGGAGAGTCCAGCAATATTAAATTTTGATAAATCCTGCTACATCACTCATTACTCCAATATAATTTGTATTATAAGTGTGCGTCATATATTATCTTAAAATAGTGTTACTCTCCATCCGATTGGGTTTTCTCATGCTATCACCACTTAATCTAAGCCTTCATCTGTGCCATTACATTATTCAATTGAATAATCTATCATTACTTATTCTCCTCCATTTGTAGACTCAATGAGGAATAGAGTTTCTCCAATTTCCAATAAACCAATAAAAGCCAATTTGAGTTTCTCCAAGACGTTCATGCGTCTTCCAAAGACTTTTTGAAGAGCAAATCATTCCATTAAAAACAAATTGTATAACATGACCTCCTCTACAAATTATTATGGGCTACGAGAGTTAGCTTGAAATCAACCAATTATTCTTGTTGCTGCTCTATGGGTTTGAAAATTCATCCAATGATGTTCAGGCAATATTGCACTATATTTCATACCAGATCACAATTTATGGAAATTTATCTCGTAATGGAACAAGACATTGTTGAGAAACAATTGATTTTGTCATATCTTATCCTTCTATCATTTTATTACTTCCCGTTTCCTCATTTGTTATGGGGATGAGAAAGAGGGAATAAACAAGCACTGGTACTGCGAAAGTTTCTTGTTCCTCTGTTGATGCTGGCGTCGAGTTCTTTGATGAAATCAGAGAGCTTCTCACTCAGCTTTCATGATTCGATATAACAAATTGCAAACAGACTCAATGTTATTTGGAAAGAGGAAACGGGAATAGAAAGTAGTATTGGGAAGCAGAAGGATGAGGGAAGGAAAATTAAAAAAAAAATAATATGAATTTATTAAAGAGTGGAACATGGAGGAGGATCATAGCTCGAAACTACATGATCTAGTTGAATCAGGAACAAACTAACAAGATCATCTTCAAGTTAATTATTTCAGAAAGCTCAAGTAGTAGCTAGTGAGTCACATCTATCTATTGTAGTAAAAAACTTTTTCTTGCAAACCACCCAAACAAAAGTATCATGAGAAGCAGAGGGAAGATTGACAGGAAGGTGAAGAACATAAGAGAGAAGAGCGAAGAGAAAATAAGAATAGGAAGAGAGAGACAGAAAGAAGAATATGGGAGAGAAAACAAAGAGATATGAGGGTTATGCTTTGTAAATTCAATCCAGATCCAACTATTATACTAATGGGAGAGCTTTCAAGAACTGATCGTTGAGATGAAGGTTTTGTGAGATATGGAGTTAATGATGGGAGCTAGATATTTCATTTTTGTCTGAAAATTTATCCAGATACACAATGATAAGAGTACTGGAGGTTGAAAATTTCATTTATAGAGTTCTGTATGTAGAGTAGAGTAATATAGGATATATGATAATTATATGTGTGCTTCTCTCAGAAATTAGCTGGACCACTCAACAGAGTTTTCAAAAGTTTTTATTCCAATTTTGAATTTTCTATTCTACTGGAAACTTAATAAATTTGCTATTCTTGTACTTGATAATCTCTCTTCAATTCGCTATTCTGGTACAGCCATAACTTTGTAATGAGGTGATGCTTGCTCGTTCCAGGTAGAACACAGATTGGAAATAAAACATTTAAAATGATTATTTGATCTACTGTTCATGTTGTTATGTGATTGCAATATTCATGATTAATAATATATGGTACTAGCCGTCAGGCTCGATTCGCTCGCAATATCTGTCTAGCCAGGGGGCTCCGCCACCTGAACCCCCGACTGGATCGTCCAAAAATGAGACCAGTCGGCTCGCTTCGCTCGCCTGCATGTAGACCTCAGCGGGACTTCTGTACCGAATTCTGGACCCGCGAGTGGATTATCCAAAAATGAGATCAGCGGGCTCGCTTCGCTCGCCTGCATGTAGACCTCAGAGGAACCTCTGTAACGAATTTGAACGTATTATGAAAATTTGATCTCGAAGAACACCTGTTACTATATCGGCGTATCTTTGGCGAACAAAACTCTTCAACCTCAGCTAAACCTGTGTACTAAATTTTTTTAAAAATATTTCTATCAATTATTGAAAAAGGTGAGGAAACGCAGAAAAGCTGAGAAAACGCTAATTTTGGCCAATTGGATAAATTGGTATTTAGGAGGTCCTGGATAAATGCATTTCAATCTTCAACTTGGTGCCAACCTAACAAAGTCAACTCAACTTAATGCCAACCTGACAAAATTTTTAATTCAGTTACCAGAACAACTGTTTCGAAGAGGTACTCTCTCTAGATTATAGTTCTATATTAACATATGGTATGGACATTTCAATTATAATTTTAATATATTGGAATAAGAAGAATATACATGCTAGAAGACGAATTTTAAACCCTTAAAAACCACCCTTAGAGTTAAAATATCACCAAAAGATTTCTTAGTGCGCCTCTAGAGGGCCAGGGTAGATTGTAGAGGTCTAGTTTTAGTTCTGCGAGTGAGTGAGTGAGTGAGTCAGTCAGTCAGTCAGTAGGTGAGTGCCATTTCGCTTTTATATATATGTTACCGGCAAAGTATGAAATCAGGCATTGTATAGAATGACTAGGCATTATAGACAATGCCTAAACCGGGGCAGGTAAAGTATGAAATATCGTGCATTATATACTTTGCCTAGTCATTCTATAGAATGCCCGCAGGCGCATCAGGCAAAGTATGAAAACACTACTGTTTCAAGTCTCAACGTGTTTACTGCTGTGTTGCCACTCTTCGCACGCCTAGCCTCAGTCCCAAAGCTACTGCTGTGTTGCCACTCTTCGCACGCCTAGCCTCGGTCCCAAAGCTACTGCTGTGTTGCCACTCTTCGCACGCCTAACCTCAGTCCCAAAGCTACTGCTGTGTTGCCACTCTTCGCACGCCTAACCTCAGTCCCAAAGCTACTGCTGTGTTGCAACTCTCTCAATAGCGGCTTGGTTTATGAATAGTCGGCTTCCTGTGATATTTGTTTGCTGATTATCATAAGTTTGGTCTTATTTACATTGACTTCAAGCCCATATTGACTGCTGTGATGGGTAATTTTGTCCACCAGGGCTTGCAAGTCTTCAAGATGTCGGCAAAAACAATGGTATCATCAGCATACCTGATGTTATATATATAGTTACATGCTATTATAAGTATAGTTATAACAAAAATCTGGCGTGGCGTACTCACACAACTTTCCTTGTCATTATGAAAATTGATCACCTGACGCTAGTGTTACCGCGCATCTCAAGTCTACTATTCAAAGATTTGAGCCAGCTGGTGACAGGAAAAGTAAGCTGGATACACATGAGATCTGCTATCTCTTCATAATGAATGATTCAATAGAATCAACAGTTGCCGACAGTTTGCAATTGAATAATCACATTTTCTCAAATTTCAAGCTTATTTTCAATTTTAGGTGGAAATGTTACTGGCCATTAATTGTAGAGATTTTCATGGTCAATCTTTTCCACTCAAATTTTTTAGTTCAAATCATATCTGAGACCTGATAATTTGAAATCTTAAATCAAACTTTGCATAGATGGGGCGGAGCTCCTGAGCTTTTTACAGGTATGGGACTTGTGGCAGTTGATATAGCTTATCAATGACTATTTTATGTATGAATTTGATCAAAATCGTTTGAGCCATTCTCGAGAAGATCGCGAAAAACCCTGTTTTTGACAAAATTTTCGCCATTTAAGCCGCCATCTTGAAATTGCTGATGATATTGCCGCTGATCGAAATTGTTCGTGTCGGATCCTTATAGTGTAAGGACCTCAAGTTCCAAATTTCAAGTCATTCCGTTAATTGGGAGATGAGATATCGTGTACACAGACGCACATACACTCATATACACACACACACACACACACACACACACACACACACACACACACACACACACACACACACACACACACACACACACACACACACACACACACACACACACACACACACACACACACACACACACACACACACACACACACATACACATACACACATACAGACCAATACCCAAAAACCACTTTTTTGGATTCAGGGGACCTTGAAACGTATAGAAATTTAGAAATTGGGGTACCTTAATTTTTGTCGGAAAGCAATACTCTCCATACCTATGGTAATAGGGTAAGGAAAGTAAAAACTATCAAGTAACTGATTAATGAAATGCAATTGCAATGAGATGTTGATGTGATTTGATAAGAGTTTTAGTATCGTGTCATTGTTATCTTCGAAAAACTATATGATCATATTAATTTCCATTCTACTTTCTCCACTCCTATAATCTTGTCTATCACTATAGCTATTCTAGTGATTTATATTGAGAGATGTGTAGCAGGGGATAGAGACCGGATAATTAGACGACTCACTCTTTCATACTCTCCCACTATCAGCAGCTCTCATTCACATCTCTCTGCAAATAATGGATGCAGACAAACCACCTGTTGATTGAAATTTATCTTCACTCTTTTTCTTTTACAGCCCGCGATACATGAGAGAGGAGTGGTGAACAAGACAGGTTTAAGGGAAGAGTGAAGAGAAATACTTGGGTAACAAGAGGAGACGAGAGAGAAAGAGGTGGAAGAGGAGGAGAAGAAGGTGATGAAGGAGGCTGTCGGCTATCTTGACGACCAAATTCTCGAGAGTGCCGTTCAGCACTTTTCGCAGAGATGTCGGTCTTTACACTTAGCTCCACCAGCCACATGCTTCCTGAGGGGAACATATATCTCGGCAACAGATTCTTGCAACAACAAAAATGTATTCACTCTCAAATCTGTATTTCTCGCTTTTCAAGGTAAATCATTGTAGAAACTTGGAAAAGTATTATCCAAACATTCGTTCATTCATTGTCAAAAGTTTGTTGACATTTTGGAAATGCTTACGCTGGAATAATTGCACTGTTCTGGAAAAGTGAGAATTTTACTTTCATGATACTACCATGTACTCGCTAAGACTATTCAAGTTCCTAATGTTCCAAGAACATATTAGGGATCTTAACATAATCTCCGAAGCATTTATTGCAACCAGAGTTGTCTGAACAGTGTAGAAATTGGCGAAAATATGATGAATTTTGGACTATGCCTGTTCGAGTCTTGGTAATAGTGTAAATTGAACTCCCATAATATCAAGGACTTTCGTGCTTATAGAATTTGATGTTGCTATGAGGGAGGTGTGTTCAAACAGTTGGAAGTCTAGAAGTCGATAGTCAAGGTTTGGTTTAAGAAATGGAGGTGTTAAAGAGTGAGAGATCATAAAGTTGGATCAAATCTTTTTTATGCTTCTAAGCATTCTTTCAGATTTTACAAGTGGATTGAACTTCGGAGGCCCAAGTATAAATATTTAATGAGTTCTTTATGTTATCTGTATTAAAAAAATCTCATTTATTTCAATAGTGAGAAATAATAATCATATTTGACTAATAGGAATCGATGAGAATGGACAGATTTGCAGAATCCTACATAGTTCATATATAACCTTTTTCGAGAAATAATTGAAAGAGAACGTTTTTATCCGTCACAAAGTCAGCTAGGCTTCAGCAACTTCTTGTGGAGAGGGTTTCAAGAGTTCTCCAGATATAATCCCAAATCGAGGTTTCTCAAGCGTTTTCTGTAAACTGGTGATTTAAGTGAGCCTAAAAGTCTGTATTAACTATTTGACGAAGGCAAGCAAGCTTAAATGAGGAATGTATGTGTGAGAAACTGGTTTCTTTCCTGGAAGATACAAGTAGGGGTCCAGTGAAGCCAAATTCCCGTCTCGCATGTATTAAAAAATCTCCTCGCTCAGGCCTTGGGTGTTAGTGGAGAAAATCGTGAAGGTCGAAGGTGGAGAAAGTAAAGGAGAAAGAGCTTAGTAACACGATGATTTTGTCAGACAAGGAGGAAAAAGAGCTATGGTGTGGGAGTATATTTTTATGTCATGTTGATAAGAGGAGAAAGACGTCATTATTAAAATAAGATGATCATTCATGAAATAGAGCATTGACATTGAGCATTTAAACAAAACCTAGTGTCACTTTTTGTCTAGTTGAGAAGTTAATATTGTGGTAATTATTCATATTGAATGAAAAGGACTAAGAAATTGTCAAAAACCACAGATTTATTGATACTTAGAAAGACCGGTTTCGGTTATGACATCATTGTCAATCTCTGAAAAACACACTCTCTCACTCTCACTCTCTCTGGTAATCTGATATTATCTGAGTTTATCAGAGATTGACAATAAATTGTGTAATAACTGAAACCGGTCTTTCTAAGTATCAATAAATCTGTGGTTTTTGACAATTTCTTAGTCTTTTTCTTTCAAAACCTAGTTTACAGACTAACCAACCAAGCTTCAAAAACTTCTCAGATATCTAAGGAATGAGGTACTGATACTCATCAACCTATCATTTCTATCAATGAACAATGTATTCAACCAGTAAACTTGAATGATTTGAACCTTATTTCCCTAATGATAAATACTGAATAGTGATGATTCCCTTGAGGGAGCAAACTGATATCTATCTTATTTGTAGCTATCATCATTCTCAAAGGGTTCCATAAAAGTTCCCTCTGAAATCTGCAGCAATTTCTTATTGCTGGCATAATTTCGAATATTAAGATCAGTGAGGAAGAATGTTGTGGAACATCAAACACTTGTTATGTCATCCGACGTCAGTTATTTATTTATTCGCTTGAGTGCTCTCCCCAGCGCCCTTCAAACTTCATAGCAAACGTTCTTCAATCTCAAATATGCGAAGAACTTGTAATTTCACATGAAGTACAGCTAAAGAAACAACATTGCTTGTGAAGTCTCCGCGAAGCAGTGTGTATGCTGTAACACAACCCTATTAATTATTGAGTGATTACTCATTAGTGCTTCTCGTCACAAGGAATAGCTGAAATAATATATGAAAAAATGACAAGAAAATTTGAATTATTAGTAGGAGTGATTCAGCTCTATGAGTTTGTGTACAGGATTTCCTGTTAGCTTCTTAGTTGGGATTTACAGTTCCCATTTTTCAAGCCGGAATTCATGATTTTTCGTTTCTTGTGAGATGAACCTCTGTGAGCTGTTTTTTGGTTCCAGATATCTCTTTTTTCAATGCAAGATGATGCTTTATGTAAATTTTCAAATAAATTATCTAGGTTCAAGTTGATTCATTTGTTTTAGATTAATGTATAGTCGTAATCACTTTATGACATAGAATTTCTAGTGAATTGATACTGATTACTGGAGATTTATAATTATTGTGTAACAATCGACACATTATCAACTCGAATTGTTCCAATGAACATTGGGGTTATTACAATATAAAGTTGTCTTATAATTTTTTTAGAGAGCTCATGTCTCGAATTCAAACTATACTATTCGATTCACCAAACATAATTATGTTATTCTTTAAGATTTGAGAGTTCACTGAAGACTAAGTGAAATGAATAATTAGTAGTCATCCATAAAGTAATCTGTGAGATTGAATAGGCTTGTTCGGCCTGTATTTGGCGTATTGAATGTTGAAATCAATTTGGGAATTACTAGCTCGTATTTTATCTCCGAAGAGAACCAACAATCAAAAAGATATTTATTAATTAAATGTGTCATTATCTTAATCCACTGTGTCAAAATTGAATATCATATTCTATTTTTCAAGACCTCATACATCAATGTTATTTATCGGTAACCCACAAATCAATAGTTTAATCCTTTCTCAATAATTATGTAATCTGTTCTCCATGATCAACATCCGCGTGGGGAAGTCATCCCACACATACCTTACACTCTCATCAACCACACCCATTTCGAGTACTTACATCCATCTATCTGTTCATTTTATTCTCCTCTGCCACAATCAAGGATTCTTCACTGTGCTGTTCACGTAAGTCCAACTGGAAAAAGTGGGGCACTAGACAAATACGTCTCGAAGAGATGCAGGGCAAGTTATAATACGTTGTGATGACTGGGGAACAGGCACGGCCCTAGGGACTTTGCCGCCCTGGGCGAAATCGGCAAACGCCGCCCCCCCCCCACCAACAGGTATCCCGTCTAATAATTGTTTACTTAAAAATTTGCCAGAAGGTTATCAGCTTTTCAAGTTAAAAATGACATTTAAACAAATATTTTTGACAAATATAAATATTGAGGAATAAGTGCAGGCAATGAATGCTCAAATAAAGGTATGGAGATGAAAATTTGGAACACAATTTTCAACTCTACAGCTCTTTTAAGGATAGTAAGAGGATTAACATATAAAAAGTCCTCACCCTTACCCCATGTGCCAAAGGGGTGGGGGTGGTTTAAAAGTACCATTTTTTTCATTTTTCTCATATATTTCGGAAACTATGCATCTTATGAACATTTGTACACTGTGAAAATTGAAGCTTACAAAATTACCAACAAGTTTTGTTCTCTACATTTTCTTCATATCTCTTATAGTTTCTGAGATATCCGCTCTTGAAGGTGAGACATTTTTTGAAAAAACCCTCTTCCTCCAATTTTTTCATCTTTTCGGCCTTATAATTCTTGAACGATTGATGAAAAAAATCCGTGCTGATTATAAGCTGACGGAGCATCAACTTATCTTCAATTTGATGTATATATTTTCACTATTTCACGCATTTCCTACGACTATTGCAGCAGTTTTAGTGTTGAGAGTGAAAGTTTTGTTTGGTAGAGGATTTCGATAAATCTAATACTTTTTAGATATATATGTTCTAAAGTGATGCATTTTCTAAAACCCAGTTTTTTCCATTTTTCGCTCTTTCAATTCTTATAACTTTCCAACAATTGATGGAAAAAGAATGTGCTTACTACGAGATTGTAGAGCATTAAATTATCATTCATTTCATGTATAATTTGACTATTTCACGCATTCCCTTCATTATGACTGTTGCAGCAGTTTTAGGTTTGAGAGTCAAATATCAAGATTTGCAACAAGTGACTTTTTTCAAATATCACACTATTCTGTGATCAAAAAATTTGGAGTGTGCTTCAGTATGAACATCCATATTGAGTACCTATTGGAACGTCTGTGGAACTGAACACAGTGTGTTTCTAAACTTCCTACCAAACAAGACATTCAAAACTAAAACTGCTGCAACAGTCGTATAGGAATGCTTGAAATAGTCGAATTATACATGAAATGAAAGATAATTTAATGCTCTAAAATCTCGTAACTAGCACATTTTTTTCATCAATTGTTGAAAAGTTAAAAGACTTGAAAGAGAGAAAAATGGAAGAAAAACTGGGTTTTTGAGAATGAATCATTTTAGAACATATATATCTCGAAAAGTTAGTATCATATTTATTGAAAACCTCTTTAAAACAAAACTTGCAGGAAATTCATTGAGCTTCATTTTCATGTGGATGATTATGTCAATAGAACTCATTGTTTCCAAGATATAAGCATGTAAGTAAAAGTGGAAAATTCAACTTTCAGACCACACTCATCCCTTTAGCACATGATGTAGGGGTTGGGATTTTTGATTTGCTCACCTCCAAACTAGTGTCAACAAAGCAGCAAAGTCTAAAATTACGTTCCAAACATTCCCTTCAAATTTCATTGTCAACTGATTTATTGTTGCTGAACAGAAAATTTCACTCTCAACACTAGAACTGCTGCAACAGTCGTAGGAAATGCGTAAATAGTGGAAATATATACATCAAATTGAAGATAATTTGATGCTCCGTCAGCTTATAATCAGCACTGATTTTTTTCATCAATCGTTCAAAAATTATAAGGCCGAAAAGATGAAAAAAATTGGAGGCAGAAGTGTTTTTTCAAAAAATGTCTCACCTTCAAGAGCGGATATCTCAGAAACTATAATTGATTGATTGATTGATTGAGTACTTTATTTATGTAGATTACAATATATACTGGCTTATACACTTATATACAATAGCTTACAATACAGCAAAATTATAGATGAATTTACATAATATAGACTAAGAAAAAAATTATTGAACTGTATATGATATGAAAAAGCAGTTTGTAATATAATAACTATAGATAATAATCATATTGTTATGCATCTACATAAATTGGCGGAGCTTTGGACATATCAATGTCCATTCTTCGGAAAGAATATTAAAAATATCCTCCCCACTAACTCTCTACCAAAACGTTAATTTCGTTATTTAAACTAAGGATTTATTTATTAATGGAAATATTGTGAAAGTTTTAATCAATATGAATATTAAAGAGAAAAAAAACAGAAATTGATAGAGTAAAATAATTATATCGGTAGATAAGATCAAATAATTGATTAATAAAATGAAGTAGGCTGAAAGTAGATCAGGGTCATCAACTTTCAGTAATATACAGCATTATGCAGTGGATATTGAAATAACATGAGTTTATATAATATATATATACATATATATATATATACAATTCGTTCTATAACATGGTTTAAAGGTTTGTATTTGTGGGATGGGTTGGGGATGGATGTCATGTGATCGTTCTAGGCCGGACAGTTTCAGTCATTTGTTCCAAAAGATGTTTTTTAAAGTTAGGATGAAGCTCGCTCGGCTCTCGATGGACCTGATAGAAACAGGAAGTGCATTCCATGCACGACAGGCACTGACTAAGAAGGATTTTGTGAAAATAGTAGTTCGATGATTGGGTATCCTTAAAGTACTTTCTCCAGTTCTAGTATGTGAAGCATCTATCCTCCTACCTTCAGAGACAAATTTGAAATCATCTTTAGAATAGTTCGGATTACCGTATATCAAGATATCTCTAACAAGCTTGACTATTCGAAAAAGCCTCTGATCGGGAAGCTTTAATGTTGAACTAGCAATGTGGGCTGGGGTGATATGATCATGGCGTTGGAGAGAGTAGACGAAACGTAGACAATAATTTTGGCAACGCTGTAGTTTATCATTCAGAGTGACTTGCATATCGTTAAGAACAGAATTACAATACATTAAATGTGGGAAGATGAGAGATTGAACCAATAATAATTTAATGTTTCTAGGGAGGATATCGTGCATTTTCTTCAATGCATGCATGGCTGAGAATACCTTTTTACAAGTCTTGTTCACTTGTTCTGACCAGTCAAGAGTATTATTCATAATAATGCCTAAATTTTTAACTGAGCTACAGTAAGGAATGTCATTACCGTCTACACTAATTTTGTGAATCGATTCAAGGTCAATATTGTTTATAAGACGAGAATATCCAATTATAATGGGTTGTGTTTTGATGGGATTAAGCTTAAGGCCATTTTTCTTTGTCCATTCCACTATCGAATTGATATCCTGATTCATTATTCCAACTGTTTCATTAATTTTTGTTATGGGACAGCTTAAATAGATTTGAAGGTCGTCTGCATAAGTATGGAAACTGGAGAATTTGATAATGGAAGAAAGGTCATTAGCATACAAAGTGAAGAGGAGAGGGCCTAAAATTGAACCTTGTGGTACTCCATGCATAACGGTTTTCCAAGTTGACTCTTTGTCACCGACAGATACACATTGTTTCCTACCTAATAGATAGGATTTAAACCAAACTAACGAGTTGTGACTGAAACCAAGAATAGCCAACTTATTCAGAAGGACTGTATGATCAACAGTATCGAATGCTTTAGAAAAATCAAATAGGGTGAGGATGGTGCATTTTCTTTGGTCCATAGCTAACCTTATATCATCAGTGACACGAAGCAGAGCTGTCTCAGTTGAATGGAATTTTCTAAAGCCTGATTGAAGTTATGAAGCTTACTATTGTTGTCTAGAAATTTTACAACTTGAGCATGAATGAGTCTTTCTAGCACTTTGGACAATGCAGGTAAAATACTGATTGGTCTAAAATCCTCAACTTTATGGGTGATGGAACTTTATTTAGAGGGCGAACCAGAGCAAACTTCCAGTTTTCAGGGAAAATGCCTTCTTCAAGTGACTTGTTGAAAATGTATGTAATGGTTGGTAAAACAGCAAATAACATCTTCTTGATAAATTTAATAGGAATTTTGTCTACACCCATACCATTACTATGAATACATTGAATTGCTCTGAAAGTGTCTTCTTCTGAGATTGGATGGAAATGAAATTGATCAGTGATTGGTAAATCTAAGTTTGTAACCTGCTCTTCAAGATCATCAATGTGATTAGCAATGACAACTTCGTCGCGTTGGTTAGAGTGTGAAACGAAATGGTCATTTATATTATTCAATGGTAAGTCAATTTGTGGATTCGATTTCTCTTTGCCAAGCCCGAATTCTTTTATTCCCTGCCAAAGTGATTTAGAGTCTTGTCTATTGTTTGTCATAAACGAATTCAAGTACCTAATCTTTGAGTTCCGTAATTCCTGTTTAACCCTATTTCTAAGGCTCCTATACTCTATCAAACTGTCCAAGTCAAATGTCTTTTTAATTTTCTATGTGCTTTGTCTCTACGTCCCATCATCTTAAGTATGTCTTCAGTCATCCACGGTACTCGTCGTTTTCTATTAATCCTCCTTGTCACATAAGGTGCATGTTTGTCATACAAAGTCAAAGTCCAATTCTCGAAAGTCTTGACCATGTCATCAACTGAGGGTAATGCTTCAATTTGATGCCATGGAGTCTGAGCCACATCAGTCAGGAAGGCGGCTTCATCAAAGTTTTTGAAGTCTCTATAAGTGATAATTTCCTGTTCTGGCTTGGGTATCTTATGGGAAAGTACACAGTAGATCAAATCATGTCTAGAAATAGCTAATTTCTGGATTGAGCCTACTCAGTAAAATAAAATACAGAACATGTCATAAATGTCATAACAGGGAATGCTGTAGGAATCTTCAATCTACAGCAATTGTATTTATTATCGTAGTTATCTCAATCATAGAAAAGCCAGCAGTATTAAAGATTGGTGACAGTGGAATAATTATAATTGATATTGCAGGAATGTGAAGAGTTGTAGCGAAATCTCATTGCTAGGCGTGTGAACCGGGAACATTGGATTTTCAGTGATAAGAGATGGTTCAAAATATCTTATTACGTTTTCTCTGATAAGAACGGCATGTTGACATTCATTTTTGAAGCGTAGTTGTCAGTCGTAATAGAGGAAAAGCAGTAGATATGGTGCGAGTAAGCGAGAATAGGAGATAACGCATGGGGCCATCTGTTTTTTCCACCTAGTACTTTGTACAATCTTTAAGCTTATGCGAGAGACAGAGAAACGATGGGTGTATCACTCTCTCTCTCTTGTACCCTCCGAATTATTCAATTTGCAATCACTTTATAATTTTACAGTATAAAGATGTAACAGATTCACTCAGTATAAGATGTAGAAATATGGATTCACTTTAATTTGACAGTAGAGAATTTTTTCCCTCAGCATTAAGAAAAGAAAGAACTTTACTAATTAATTCAGGTCAATTTCAGGTCAAATTCCGATGAACTTTGGAAATGCTTGTATGACATTGCAGATAAAAAATGTAAAAGATCAACTTAGATCATTGACATCTCTCTGTTAAGACATCAATAGAGCTGATACCCCAAGTGATATAGGTCTGAGGATATCTATAGCCATTTTTGGAATGCTTGTTCATACTAAGTTTACTATAGATATTCTCGGAGAACACACTTACCAAAAAAGTAATGCCTGCGGTTTGTACAGCACATAGAAAATTTCAATATAAATTTGTGAAATTTTTCTTAACTGTCGGGTGGAAAGCAAACCAATTGTATTAATTTTACAGTACAAGTTATTAGATGTAACAGATTCACTCAGTATAAAGATGTAGAAATATGGATTCACTTTAATTTGACATTAGAGAATTTTTTCCCTCATCTAGCATTCACTTAATATGTCAGTATAGCATTAGATGTAGAAATATGGATTCACTTTAATCTGTCACTATAGAGAGGGAATTTTTCCTCCAAAAAGGGAAATTATTTTTTCCCTCACTGAGAAAGGGAAATTATACAGATTCACTCAGTATAAAGATGTAGAAATATGGATTCACTTTAATTTGACAGTAGAGAATTTTTTCCCTCATCTAGCATTCACTTTAATCTGTCAGTATAGCATTAGATGTAGAAATATGGATTCACTTTAATCTGTCACTATAGAGAGGGAATTTTTCCTCCAAAAAGGGAAATTATTTTTTCCCCTACTGAGAAAGGGAAATTATACAGATTCACTCAGTATAAAGATGTAGAAATATGGATTCACTTTAATTTGACAGTAGAGAATTTTTTCCCTCATCTAGCATTCACTTTAATTTGACAGTATAGCATTAGATGTAGAAATATGGATTCACTTTAATTTGACAGTAGAGAATTTTTCCCTCAAAGGGAAATTATTTTTTCCCCCACTGAGAAAGGGAAATTATACAGATTCACTTTAATTTGACAGTATAGCATTAGATGTAGAAATATGGATTCACTTTAATCTGTCACTATAGAGAGAGGGAATTTTTCCTCCAAAAAGGGAAATTTTTTTTTCCCTCACCTTGGCAAGGGGAAGGGGAGAGAGAGAGATATATCTCTCTCTTTTCAACCCCCTCGTCCTCACTGGGAGAGGGGTGATAAGATAAGGAGAGGGAGAGGGAGAAAGAGAGGGAGAGGGAGAAGGAGAGGGTGAAGGAGAAGGAGAGGGAGAGGGAGAAGGAGAAGGAGAGGGAGAAGGAGAGGGAGAGGGAGAGGGGGAATTGCGCAAACTCAGGGGGGTGGGGTTGGGGGGAGGTGGGGTAATGCGCAAAAAAGCTTCCTTGAACTCCCTAATCATAGCTACTGACTGAGATTTGGCCTGCTTGAACAACCTCATTGGGATCACTAACAATGAGAGGTCAATGAGTGTGTCTGATTCATTAGTATGATGAGTTGGATCGAGAGGTAAAATAGTCATGTTTAGGCATTGGAAAATTGTAGTCAGTTGAAAGTAGTCAAAGTTACGATTTGTCAGGTTCAAGTCGGTGTTCATATCCCCCATAACTAGTATACGGTTATAACAAGGCATAAGAGAAAGCAAGGCACTTTCGAAATCTGTGAAATGACCTATTTTTGGTGGGCGATAACAGATACCAACGAGTAATTTATCAGTACTAGATAAGGATAATTCAAGTAGCATAAACTCTGGTCTGAAACAATACTCTTGTTTAGATGTGATTAAAACTTTTGTTTTGATACCTTCTTTCACATAAATTGCTACACCCCCACAAGCTTTATTTAATCTATCATTCCGGAAAAGATATATCCAGGCAATGCAACAAATTTGATGAAATACTAGGCTTCAAAAATGATTCGGAAATTCCGATTATATTGAAGTCCTGAAAACGGAAGATTGCTCTGAGTTCATCAATGTGGCAACTGAGGGATTGTACGTTAAGGTGAGCAGCCTTGAAAAGTTTTTTGAAAGAGTGGAGCTTATTTGCTAGAAACATACCTGCGTCATTATTACTATTATTGAAATAATCATACCTACTTGAGGGCGAGCGAGCTGACGTGTCAGTGAGAGGCATCATGGAAGCAGCAGACCAATCGTGAACCGACCTCAGAACGACACATGACGGGGAAAATGGAGATGAAACTGATAAAACTCAACCTAAATGAAAAAGTCTCTTGATTCGAGTGCATTCAGCATGCCTTGACAGTTCGGCTCCCTTCACTATTTAAAGCACTAGTTCAAAAAAAAAGAAAAAAAAAAAAAAATTCACTAAACACAATAAGATGTAGATGTGTGGAGTTCCGGTGATGAATAATCCTAATGGTGAATAAGACGAAGATTGAGGAAGAACTGGTAGTGGGAGATCTGGTCCAAGTGGAGATAGAGCGAGTAGGTATCCAGTAGTGGAAGAATCGGGTCCAAGTGGAGGTGAGCGAGAAGGAATCCAGTAGTGGAAGATCGAGTCCAAGTGGAGACAGAGAGATATGGAATCCAGTGGTGGAAAATCGAGTCCAAGTGGAGATAGAGAGAGATGGAATCCAGTAGTGGAAGATCGTGTTCATGGTGGAGATAGAGCGAAATGGGATCCAGTAAAAACTGAAAAAGAGAAGAAAAAGCCAGCAGAAAAACGAAAAATCTTTGAAGAAAGTTATCAATTGAGAAAAGATACATAATACAACTGATAATGAATAATATCTCATAAAATTGAAGAGGAATAGTATGATTCAATGTGGGAAAGAATCGAATATTATATGGATAAATATATGGATATTATAATATAATATATGGATACTAGTAGAAGGTAATCAGATAGAAAGAGAAAAGGTAGGAAGATAAATAGATATAGAAAGAGAAATTAACATTTGAACATGCTGGATAGCTAGTGAAAAATCACAGGGAAAATAATGATAACAATGGGGAAGAAAAGAAGAGAAAGAAGGAATGTGCACAAATTGAGAAGAACTTATGAAACTGAACTATAGAATAAGAAATAGAACATCGTATTGTGATCTTGAATTAATCAAGGAGAGAAGAAGAAGAAGAAAGAAGAAGAAAAGAAAAAGAAAGAGAAGAAGAAGAAGAAGAAGAAGAAGAAGACGAAGAAGAAGAGAGAAGAATAGAAAAGAATAATAATCATCATCGCAAACAACAATATTCAACTAATCATTATAAATATAAGATCAAGAAGAGAAATTAGAAAGAAAAATAAGAAGTAGAGGAGACGATGGAGAAGTGCTAGATTATTTTAGATGAGTTTTAAATAGGATTGAAAGGTGAAGTATGAAAAATATTATATAGTATTAGAAGTATAATTAACTATTGGGAGTTGCAATAACAATAAAAGTAGTAAATTGAGAACTGTAATATTTTAGTGATGAATGTCTAAGATAACATTAAATGAAACACAGCCCCTATATAAGCATATGAACAGACTACCCACCCCTCCGTTCTATCAATAATTCTTCACACATTTGCTTCTATTGCTCGAGCTGTGGCAACAGTGGGAGATATCATTATGTACACCTAATATAGAAGAGATTACTATCTTTACCTATAGATTACATCCATATCTATAACGTATGTTAATCATCCAATTTATTTGAAATTCAGCATTTCGAAAATTATTAGTTATGGAAATAATTTTGGTAAGAGATGTAATAATTATTAGTAAGAATAGAGATAATGATTCTCTAAGTACCCTCTGGAGTATAGTAGTGATGCATTGAACGTAGTTTTGGGAATTAATATCAAGATAAATTATTAATCAGTATTAACAAATGTGGATCTCCTTAGTTTGAAATAATTGCCTCTACATAATCATAAATAGCAGTGGAAAGATTCATTTATAGAACAGAAAGCCAGCTCATGAAAAATGCCAAGGTATATCTATTGTGAAATGTTTTAATACGAATTTCCTATTTTTGTAGTGAAGGGCACCTTAGTAATCGAATCCTGAAATGATTAATTTACCTTTATTTTTTGAAGGTCGGTCATCCTCTCGACTGTGTGGACCCTCTTGGATCCTCCCTCGCCGATAGAGATCTTGATCCTCCCGTCCGATGACCAGACATCCTATGCCCATGACGGTCGGCCGCAGCGTTGAGGATCTTGAGACGCTCCGCAGTCAGATCCTCGCGAATGGTGACGCCGGAACCCTTCAGCTTCCTCTTAGCGTCGAAGATCATCTTCCTGGTCCGGTAGCTGCAGAGTCGAACTATGATGGGTCGGTCCTTGGGTTTAGCTTGCCCTTGTTGAGGTGGTTGACGCCTTCCAACGCGATGCGAGCGGTTGACATCCACCAGAGTCACGGGCACGTTCAGCTTCTTGTTAAAGACATCGAGCGCCAGCAGGTCTGTGTCTTCTTTGTCGCTCTCCGGGATCCCAAAAATACGTATAGAATGTCGGCGCCCATATTGCTCGAGGTCGTCGACCTTCAGGTGACAAGACACCTCCAGCTCACGAATTCTATCGTGCAGCTGTTTGTTCTCCTCCTTCAATGCCTGAAGTTCCTCGAAAATAGATTTCACAGCCATTGATACAGCACTGTGGACAGACTCTTCGATTTGCTGTCGAATAATGAGGAGGGTCTCTTCGGACAATGCTCCAGAAATAGCTGGCTTCGGAGCATTGACCTCATTCTTCGGTGTGCCTCTATTCGGTCGACCCATCGTGTACCGTTAGGTGGATTTACACTTTTATAGGCGAGAAGGTGAACTGAAGATTCAGGAATGTTTTTTCAAGATAAATAAAAAGAGTGTGAGTTAATCAAAATATAATTTCACTATTGAATTAAGCTCGAGAAACTGAATAACTAGATGTATAATTTGAAGTGAATTGAACTGTATAACCCTACGAAATATCCGTTAGAAGACGGAGCCGAACTGACACACGTTTACTCACTCGACATAACCGACAGAGAGAGCTATGAAGAGATATGAAGATATAAGAGATATGAAGAGAATGTAGAGAACAAAATTTGTTGGTAATTTTGTTAGCTTCAATTTTTCACAGTGTACAAATGCTCATAAGTTGCATAGTTTCCGAGATATATGACAAAAATGAAAAAATGGTACTTTCAAACGACCTCCACTCCTTTAGCACATGAGGACTTTTGATTTATGTTAATCCTCTTACTATCCTTGAAAGAGATGTGGAGTTGGAAATTGTGTTCCAAATTTTTCATTCTATAATCTTTAACTGACTGGACTAGAACAGTATCACAAAATATCTGAATAAACTATTTTTATGTTCAGAACAAATATGGTACACAATAAGAAAACATAATTAAGACGGTAGTTCCAAATTAAGAGACTGCAACAGAGTATTGGGCCTATTTAACTTGCCAAGTAATCAAAACTACAATTGCTACAACACGAGTTTGTTCAACATACTTGTTCAATTAAGTAGAACTTGTCTGACCTTTGCATAGAAAATTCCTTCTCCAGTTCTTCAAGATCTAGGGACTGAGCTATTTTATGTTGCTAGACCACTCAGACGTTCCTGGGACATTGTTGATCTTAGATATATGTCTCATTAGCTTGAGTTTGGAAAAGCTTTTTATAAAATTTCACTATTCACATTGAATTTATTATTTATTTGCATTTAAAAATTTTCTGTTCCTTAAAATTTGCCGCCCCCAAAGATCCGCCGCCCTGTGCGGCCGCCCGGTCCGCCCACCCCTGGGGCCGGGCCTGCTGGGGAAGCTCATCAGTGGAGAAAAGGCACGACTTTGAATGAAGTTTTGCTGCCACACTGCATTATATTGAAGGAACAATGACATAGTGTATATCATGAATGCCTTATTGCATATTGATATGCAAGATAGTAATACACTATAGAAATGAATAATTGCTGAGTCAAGGGTCTGGTCACAAGATGTGCTATGAACATCATGATTAAATGTTCTGTATTATTATTAGAAGGGAATGGTTCGATATTACAGAATTTGAATCTTGAGTGATTCAGTTGAACTTGATCATTCATATTTGTATGATTTGCATTAGCAATAGTCCATTGTATCTATCTTTCTCAATACATTATTATGTATAAGACATATAGTTCACAGTATTATTGTTGTACTGTTCCAGGATATCGGCTTATTTCACAAACATCAAATTCCAACTTTACCAATCAAAGCAAACATCATCCCATCAGCAATAGTGATTACCAAAGAACATCACACGTTTGCAGAGAACTGTGAACTTTTGATCACTACATCAAGGAGTCATCTTACAGCATACTTTGACTATACTAGACAAGGTCTTGTCAAGGGATTCCCATCAAGAGCAATCACTCAACAGTAGAGAACACTAGACTGATGAGATCCAATTATTATTTTCTATTATAAAAGTATTATGGAATATACATTAGAAAAAACTACGGCTATTAATGAAAATGTTGTCAAATATAGATTTTCGTTCATTGAAACCCAGTTGGATTCACAGTTGATTTTAACATCTTTGAAAGAAACAATATTCAACATTTTAATCAATGATTCAGTAATTTTTGATGGAAACATACGTTGGTTTATTGCTGTAAAAGTTCATCTGATAAAAATAGCACCTTTACCGCCAACATTGGATGGTCAAGAACAGACTATGAACGTGGAGACAATTGCAACATTTCATAGCGCATCTTATAATATTATTAATAAAAATCAGATTAAAGATGAATTAATACATCAATTTGACTTAGCATCTAGTAAGTTGAATACAGGTTTGGAGCGATTTTTTTCTCATGGTTCTGGTTGGGTGGTGAATTGTATTTCAAATTTAGATGTCAATTTTATAAAGTATAATCCCATTTATAGTGGTGATTCAACATAATATATAGAAACACCACCAGAACTTGTCAACAAGAGAGTTCTGATAAACATCAAAAGTAATGATTCATATTGTTTTCTTTGAAGCATCTTGGCTTATTTTCATTATAGGCGTAGAAATTTTAATGTTCAATACTTGAAACAATTTAAAAGTGAACTTAGAACCGATTCTATAAGATTTCCAATTTCTTCACGTGATATTTTTAAATTTGAAGGATTAAACCCAAACATAAGCATAACTGTCATCGTTTATGACAGTGCCCGTAAGAAATTTTTCCCATACCGTGTGACTACACACAGAGAGATTGATTGATTGATTGATTGATTGAGTACTTTATTTATGTAGATTACAATATATACTGGCTTATACACTTATATACAATAGCTTACAATACAGCAAAATTATAGATGAATTTACATAATATAGACTAAGAAAATAATTATTGAACTGTATATGATATGAAAAAGCAGTTTGTAATATAATAACTATAGATAATAATCATATTGTTATGCATCTACATAAATTGGCGGAGCTTTGGACATATGGTTCTAGTATGTGAAGCATCTATCCTCCTACCTTCAGAGACAAATTTGAAATCATCTTTAAAATAGTTCGGATTACCGTATATCAAGATATCTCTAACAAGCTTGACTATTCGAAAAAGCCTCTGATCGGGAAGCTTTAATGTTGAACTAGCAATGTGGGCTGGGGTGATATGATCATGGTGTTGGAGAGAGTAGACGAAACGTAGACAATAATTTTGGCAACGCTGTAGTTTATCATTCAGAGTGACTTGCATATCGTTAAGAACAGAATTACAATACATTAAATGTGGGAAGATGAGAGATTGAACCAATAATAATTTAATGTTTCTAGGGAGGATATCGTGCATTTTCTTCAATGCATGCATGGCTGAGAATACCTTTTTACAAGTTTTGTTCACTTGTTCTGACCAGTCAAGAGTATTATTCATAATAATGCCTAAATTTTTAACTGAGCTACAGTAAGGAATGTCATTACCGTCTACACTAATTTTGTGAATCGATTCAAGGTCAATATTGTTTATAAGACGAGAATATCCAATTATAATGGGTTGTGTTTTGATGGGATTAAGCTTAAGCCATTTTTCTTTGTCCATTCCACTATCGAATTGATATCCTGATTCATTATTCCAACTGTTTCATTAATTTTTGTTATGGGACAGCTTAAATAGATTTGAAGGTCGTCTGCATAAGTATGGAAACTGGAGAATTTGATAATGGAAGAAAGGTCATTAGCATACAAAGTGAAGAGGAGAGGGCCTAAAATTGAACCTTGTGGTACTCCATGCATAACGTTTTTCCAAGTTGACTTTTTGTCACCGACAGATACACATTGTTTCCTACCTAATAGATAGGATTTAAACCAAACTAACGAGTTGTGACTGAAACCAAGAATAGCCAACTTATTCAGAAGGACTGTATGATCAACAGTATCGAATGCTTTAGAAAAATCAAATAGGGTGAGGATGGTGCATTTTCTTTGGTCCATAGCTAACCTTATATCATCAGTGACACGAAGCAGAGCTGTCTCAGTTGAATGGAATTTTCTAAAGCCTGATTGAAAGTTATGAAGCTTACTATTGTTGTCTAGAAATTTTACAACTTGAGCATGAATGAGTCTTTCTAGCACTTTGGACAATGCAGGTAAAATACTGATTGGTCTAAAATCCTCAACTTTATTGGGTGATGGAACTTTATTTAGAGGGCGAACCAGAGCAAACTTCCAGTTTTCAGGGAAAATGCCTTCTTCAAGTGACTTGTTGAAAATGTATGTAATGGTTGGTAAAACAGCAAATAACATCTTCTTGATAAATTTAATAGGAATTTTGTCTACACCCATAGCATTACTATGAATACGTTGAATTGCTCTGAAAGTGTCTTCTTCTGAGATTGGATGGAAATGAAATTGATCAGTGATTGGTAAATCTAAGTTTGTAACCTGCTCTTCAAGATCATCAATGTGATTAGCAATGACAACTTCGTCGCGTTGGTTAGAGTGTGAAACGAAATGGTCATTTATATTATTCAATGGTAAGTCAATTTGTGGATTCGATTTCTCTTTGCCAAGCCCGAATTCTTTTATTCCCTGCCAAAGTGATTTAGAGTCTTGTCTATTGTTTGTCATAAACGAATTCAAGTACCTAATCTTTGAGTTCCGTAATTCCTGTTTAACCCTATTTCTAAGGCTCCTATACTCTATCAAACTGTCCAAGTCAAATGTCTTTTTAAATTTTCTATGTGCTTTGTCTCTACGTCCCATCATCTTAAGTATGTCTTCAGTCATCCACGGTACTCGTCGTTTTCTATTAATCCTCCTTGTCACATAAGGTGCATGTTGTCATACAAAGTCAAAGTCCAATTCTCGAAAGTCTTGACCATGTCATCAACTGAGGGTAATGCTTCAATTTGATGCCATGGAGTCTGAGCCACATCAGTCAGGAAGGCGGCTTCATCAAAGTTTTTGAAGTCTCTATAAGTGATAATTTTCTGTTCTGGCTTGGGTATCTTATGGGAAAGTACACAGTAGATCAAATCATGTCTAGAAATAGCTGGGACTGAGATTTGGCCTGCTTGAACAACCTCATTGGGATCACTAACAATGAGAAGGTCAATGAGTGTGTCTGATTCATTAGTATGATGAGTTGGATCGAGAGGTAAAATAGTCATGTTTAGGCATTGGAAAATTGTAGTCAGTTGAAAGTAGTCAAAGTTACGATTTGTCATGTTCAAGTCGGTGTTCATATCCCCCATAACTAGTATACGGTTATAACAAGGCATAAGAGAAAGCAAGGCACTTTCGAAATCTGTGAAATGACCTATTTTTGGTGGGCGATAACAGATACCAACGAGTAATTATCAGTACTAGATAAGGATAATTCAAGTAGCATAAACTCTGGTCTGGAACAATACTCTTGTTTAGATGTGATTAAAACTTTTGTTTTGATACCTTCTTTCACATAAATTGCTACACCCCCACAAGCTTTATTTAATCTATCATTCCGGAAAAGATTATATCCAGGCAATGCAACAAAATTTGATGAAATACTAGGCTTCAAAAATGATTCGGAAATTCCGATTATATTGAAGTCCTGAAAACGGAAGATTGCTCTGAGTTCATCAATGTGGCAACTGAGGGATTGTACGTTAAGGTGAGCAGCCTTGAAAAGTTTTTTGAAAGAGTGGAGCTTATTTGCTAGAACATACCTGCGTCATTATTACTATTATTGAAATAATCATACCTACTTGAGGGCGAGCGAGCTGACGTGTCAGTGAGAGGCATCATGGAAGCAGCAGACCAATCGTGAACCGACCTCAGAACAACACATGACGGGGAAAATGGGGATGAAACTGATAAAACTTAACCTAAATGAAAAAGTCTCTTGATTCGAGTGCATTCAGCATGCCTTGACAGTTCGGCTCCCTTCACTATTTAAAGCACTAGTTCAAAACAAAATTCACTAAACACAATAAGATGTAGATGTGTGGAGTTCCGGTGATGAATAATCCTAATGGTGAATAAGACGAAGATTGAGGAAGAACTGGTAGTGGGAGATCTGGTCCAAGTGGAGATAGAGCGAGTAGGTATCCAGTAGTGGAAGAATCGGGTCCAAGTGGAGGTAAGCGAGAAGGAATCCAGTAGTGGAAGATCGAGTCCAAGTGGAGACAGAGAGAGATGGAATCCAGTGGTGGAAAATCGAGTCCAAGTGGAGATAGAGAGAGATGGAATCCAGTAGTGGAAGATCGTGTTCATGGTGGAGATAGAGCGAAATGGGATCCAGTAAAAACTGAAAAAGAGAAGAAAAAGCCAGCAGAAAAACGAAAAATCTTTGAAGAAAGTTATCAATTGAGAAAAGATACATAATACAACTGATAATGAATAATATCCCCATAAAATTGAAGAGGAATAGTATGATTTAATGTGGGAAAGAATCGAATATTATATGGATAAATATATGGATATTATAATATAATATATGGATACTAGTAGAAGGTAATCAGATAGAAAGAGAAAAGGTAGGAAGATAAATAGATATAGAAAGAGAAATAACATTTGAACATGCTGGATAGCTAGTGAAAAAATCACAGGGAAAATAATGATAACAATGGGGAAGAAAAGAAGAGAAAGAAGGAATGTGCACAAATTGAGAAGAACTTATGAAACTGAACTATAGAATAAGAAATAGAACATCGTATTGTGATCTTGAATTAATCAAGGAGAGAAGAAGAAGAAGAGAAGAAGAAGAGAAGAAAAGAAAAAGAAAGAGAAGAAGAAGAAGAAGAAGAAGAAGACGAAGAAGAAGAAGAAGAAGAACGAAGAAGAAGAATAGAAAAGAATAATAATCATCATCGCAAACAACAATATTCAAGTAATCATTATAAATATAAGATCAAGAAGAGAAATTAGAAAGAAAAATAAGAAGTAGAGGAGACGATGGAGAAAGTGCTAGATTATTTTAGATGAGTTTTAAATAGGATTGAACGGTGAAGTGTGAAAAATATTATATAGTATTAGAAGTATAATTAACTATTGGGAGTTGCAATAACAATAAAAGTAGTAAATTGAGAACTGTAATATTTTAGTGATGAATGTCTAAGATAACATTAAATGAAACACAGCCCCTATATAAGCATATGAACAGACTACCCACCCTCCGTTCTATCAATAATTCTTCACACATTTGCTTCTATTGCTCGAGCTGTGGCAACAGTAGGAGATATCATTATGTACACCTAATATAGAAGAGATTACTATCTTTACCTATAGATTACATCCATATCTATAACGTATGTTAATCATCCAATTTATTTGAAATTCAGCATTTCGAAAATTATTAATTATGGAAATAATTTTGGTAAGAGATGTAATAATTATTAGTAAGAATAGAGATAATGATTCTCTAAGTACCCTCTGGAGTATAGTAGTTGATGCATTGAACGTAGTTTTGGGAATTAATATCAAGATAAATTATTAATCAGTATTAACAAATGTGGATCTCCTTAGTTTGAAATAATTGCCTCATACATAATCATAAATAGCAGTGGAAAGATTCATTTATAGAACAGAAAGCCAGCTCATGAAAAATGCCAAGGTATATCTATTGTGAAATGTTTTAATACGAATTTCCTATTTTGTAGTGAAGGGCACCTAGTAATCGAATCCTGAAATGATTTAATTACCTTTATTTTTTGAAGGTCGGTCATCCTCTCGACTGTGTGGACCCTCTTGGATCCTCCCTCGCCGATAGAGATCTTGATCCTCCCGTCCGATGACCAGACATTCCTATGCCCATGACGGTCGGCCGCAGCGTTGAGGATCTTGAGGCGCTCCGCAGTCAGATCCTCGCGAATGGTGACGCCGGAACCCTTCAGCTTCCTCTTAGCGTCGAAGATCATCTTCCTGGTCCGGTAGCTGCAGAGTCGAACTATGATGGGTCGGTCTTGGGTTTAGCTTGCCCTTGTTGAGGTGGTTGACGCCTTCCAACGCGATGCGAGCGGTTGACATCCGCCAAAGTCACGGGCACGTTCAGCTTCTTGTTAAAGACATCGAGCGCCAGCAGGTCCGTGTCTTCTTTGTCACTCTCCGGGATCCCAAAAATACGTATAGAATGTCGGCGCCCATATTGCTCGAGGTCGTCGACCTTCAGGTGACAAGACACCTCCAGCTCACGAATTCTATCGTGCAGCTGTTTGTTCTCCTCCTTCAATGCCTGAAGTTCCTCGAAAATAGATTTCACAGCCATTGATACAGCACTGTGGACAGACTCTTCGATTTGCTGTCGAATAATGAGGAGGGTCTCTTCGGACAATGCTCCAGAAATAGCTGGCTTCGGAGCATTGACCTCATTCTTCGGTGTGCCTCTATTCGGTCGAACCATCGTGTACCGTTAGGTGGATTTACACTTTTATAGGCGAGAAGGTGAACTGAAGATTTAGGAATGTTCTTCCAAATCCTGGAAAGAACATTCTTGAGTTTACAAACTATACATATACAAAAAACTGTAAGTATATAATATATGCAGATTTTGAGTCTTTTATAATACCAATAGATAATGAAGAAGAAGAAGAGGAAGAAATAGAAGAAGTCAGAGATAGCTCAGGTGAGGGTGAGTCACGAAGATCGAGGTCTTATACTGAAAAACGTGCCAGACATATCGCTTGCAGCTATGCTTTTGTTGTTCTGAATGAGAATAGAGAGATTTGTATGGGTCCACATTTGTATAGAGCAAACTTTGTAGGTGAAAATATTATTGGAAAATTTTTGGAACATGTTACTAATATTGGTGATAAACTCTACAAGGATTTGATTGTAGAAACGCCCATGTTCGACTTAACAGAAGAAGAACAATCTATGTTTGATAATGCGCAAACATGCGGATTTTGTCTGAAACCGTTTACACCCGCCAATATCAAGGTGAAGGATCACAATCATGCTACTGGACGTTTTGAAAAAGCTGCTCATGCAACATGTAAACTTAATGCTAAGAAACCTACTTTCATTCCTTGCGTATTCCATAATTTTAGAGGGTATGATAGTCATTTTGTAATACAAGCTTTAGCTTTCAATAACAATAAATTGAGATGCATTGCTAATTACATTGAGAAATTTTTAACAATCAGTTTAGGTCATATTAGATTCATAGACAGTTTACAATTTTGAAATACTTCATTAGAAACTTTAGTGAAGAATCTAGCTGATTGTGATGACTATAGAACAAAATTTGAACGACTGTGTTCAATTTTCAAGGATCAGTCACAACAGAAACTATTTTTAAGAGAAGGAGTATATCCGTATTTTTATATTGATGGAACCCATAAATTCAATGAAAACTGGTTACCATCTATAGAACATTTTCATAACAGTCTAACTGAGAAAGCTTTAGATGAAGTTGATTATAAACATGCGCAAGAGGTTTGGAGGGTTTGTTCTATGAAAACTTTTGGTGATTATCATGATAATTATCTTTTGAGAGACGTCCTCTGCTTATCAGATGTATTTGAAGATTTAAGATATATCTTCTATAAAAACGACAGTCTTGATGTAGCTCAATTGTTATCATTAGCTCATTACTCATTTCAGGCTATGCTATATAGAACTAAAGTTAAATTAGAATATTATTGACTGATCCATGTATGCACCTTCTCTTTGAATCATCAATACGAGGTGGTTTATCTGTGATTCCAAACAGATATGCGGAAGCCAACAACCCCTACATGAATAATGAATACGATAGCGGAAAACCTACATCCTATTATTGCTACCTTTGATGCGAACGGCTTGTATGGTTTCTGTATGACGAATTATCTGCCATATGGTGGTTTAAGGTGGTTGACGGAGACGGAAATATCTTCCTTCAATGTATTTAAAATTCCAGATGATGCTCAAACGGGCTATGTCCTAGATGTGGATTCAAATTACCCCTCTCATCTTCATGATAAACACAACGATTACCCTTTTGCCCCTATAAAAGGTTTACCAACTGTAGAGTGTGCCGAGCACTCCTTTTAATTCAGGCCTTTTCCCAAGTTATAATAGTAAATTCAATACGCAATAGACTAGAGTCATTATTGTAAGTGAGTTAGCGAAATAAATTATTTTCTCTCTCTATTATGAACGGCCATGACTTCGAGTTTCCCCATGATAGATATTTAAAAATTGTGGCTCCAAGTCGTCGAGGAATGTAGAGTATGGAATTATCTCTAAAACTTAGCCTTCTTGTCGCGACATAAAGTGCGATAAGTTGGAAAACAGCAAGCATTGAAATTATAGCAAACTACTGATTTTGCAGTTACTATTTGGTCCAAAGGCTCTAGAAGCCACGCGACGATTGGTCAAATTGATTCCTTCCACCCAATAGGAGACCTGTTTCTAAATACAGTAGTGGGGGGATTCCCCAACCGCGAGACCAGATTACGTTTCGGAGGACACTTTGCTAGGAGCACTACGAGAGTAAAGATGTAGTCACTATGTTTCCCCCTTTTTGGGCAAGTTTATAAGTTTATACAATTAGTTAATGTAGGAACTAGTTTTTTTTATTAAAGTTTAAATTTACTAGTAGTGCCATGTCCTGAAAGGTTTAATTGTGTTTCTTCTTCATGTACGAATAATTGTTTCTTCAAATAACCGCTAAGGTACGTAAACTAAGGTTAAAATATAATTTAGGGAAATTAATTAATTGAAACTTCAATCAAAAGATTTTATCAACAAAGCCTGTTATTTTTCAAGTTAATAATTTTGATTGAGAATAATCCTTTTGATTTTATTAGTGATGGAAGATACTTATAAATTTTTTCTAAAGAAGTATAGAAAGTTTTCAGTTACGTTACATTTGAGTTATTGTTTCTGGAGATATATTATCGTAGAGTATTGCTGAAAGTCAGGAAGATAGCCTTTAAATTGGAATGAAAATTTTAAGATTATGTTCATATTGAGTTTATGACATTTTATAATTCTATATTTTTCAGACTCTGTTTTCTTATGTCATTAAGGCTTTCGAATAATCAAGTAAATTTTTAAGATAGAAATCTTAATAGACAAAGAAGAAAGTTTTTCTTTTCCATGAAGTTAATATTAAAAAATGTTGGCTAGCACACAAGTTTCCAATAATACTAGTCGAGCTACTATATGAAAAATTATATTTGATTTTGCAATCCAAACGAAAAATATCATAAAAGTTAACATCATAATTAATGAAGTATTCATTTATCTAAAAGCATTATATTAATTTATTACGAGTGTTTCCATAAAGTTGCATTGTATATTAATGACACTCTGGCAAGTAAATCCGTTTTAATTCAATTTTGAGAATGAAATCAGAACGTCAAGATAAAATCTAAATTAAATAATTGAATAAACTCCTGTTCTAGCTTTTGATGAATTGTAGGAAGAGTTAGAAATTAATGCTGTAATACATTTATTTACAGCGGTTCATGTGTGTCCCCAAACCAACTTCTTGTACTACCACCCCTTTGGTTCCGCAACTGTATGTAACACCGCTTCAAGACACCCGTTCAGACGACAGGTCTAGGGACGTAAGAGGACGTCGCCGTCAAGCCAAATTCAACCGGTAAAAGCTCACCGCCAAAAACAAGGTACTGTAACCCCGACGATAAAGCAACGTACAGACCAACGAAAGTGCAGTGTAGTGAAACAAAGGTTCATTCGAGAATGTCAATAAAAAGTGGGGATTCAAAATTATTATGAAATGGGTTATATGGGTTACTATCGACGAAACTTGCGTTCAACGGGCTTTTCTTTCTTGAGTAATTTTATGTTGAAATTAACTTGTTATTCGATGACTGATATTGTTTGGTTTTGTGACGTATTGCTATCTAATCGGGGATAGTAATGCGCCCCCGAATCAGATGAAGAATGTCACCAAAGTAACATGAAATTGTTGTTTCTGTTGTTCGATTTTAGTTGCCAATGTTTATTGAAGCTGTTTGTATTTTTCTATTATTTCAAATTGTAGTGTTATTCTATAGTATAAACCTATTAAATCAGGCATGGCAAGATTAATTGAAGTTTTCTTGACTCTAGCCCGTTCATCTGCATGAATTAGGTATAGACTCAGGTATTTTCTAGATGTGTCGGCCTATTTCTAAATTCTAAATTTTATTCAAAATTGTCCTCTTTATTCATCTTTAAAAAAGTGCAGGCACAAGAGCTATTCTCCAAATATCAAAGAACTAACAATGCACACAGAGAGTGTCAACCAAACTTTTAGCCACACTGGATTGTAGAAAGAATTATGTATTACATTACCGAAATCTGAAACTATATTTGACACTGGGAATGGAATTAACAAAAATTCATCGTATTATCGCTTTTAGCCAATCTGCTTGTTTGAAAGAATATATTGACCTCAACACAAAACATCGTCAGGAGAGTAAAAATGCATTCGAATCAACACAGTACAAGAATCTTACGAACTTGATTTATGGGAAATTAATTGAACGTGTTAGAAATAGATTGAATATGAGATTGATTACAGATGAGAAGCGATTAGAAAGAGTATTATCACGCCCAAATGTAAAGCGGTGGAATATGTTTAATGCAAATGTGATTGGCGTGGAGTTGAAAAAGTATGATATTGTATTGAACCGACCAATTCATTGTGGGTTTACAGTTCTAGATTTGAGCAAACTAGTTATGTATGACTTTCATTATAAATAAGATTCTCCAAATGTATGATCACCAAAGGGTGAAAATACTCATGTCGGACACAGATTCTTTTCTTTATCATATAGAAAACAGATGATTTTTACGAGGATATGAGAAATAATTTACATTTATTTGATACTAGCCGTCAGGCTCGCTTTGCTCGCCATATCCGTCTAGCCAGGGGGCTCCGCCCCCCTGGACCCCCGACTGGATCGTACAAGAATGATATCAGCAAGCTCGCTTCGCTCGCCTGCATTTTTCATTTGAGCATTTTATCATATGTTAGGACAATCCAGTTGGGGGTCCAGACTAAACGTCTGGCTAAACGGATATGGCGAGCGAAGCGAGCCTGACGGCTAGTAATATAATATTCCCGGGATTGAAGTAGCAGTGCCCAATCAATTATTCCGCGATAACTGCATTTAAATCTTCAACTTGGTGCCAACCTAACAAAGTCATCTCAACTTAATGCCAACCTGACAAAATGATTAATTTAGTTGCCAGTTAATTAACAACTGTTTCGAAGAGGTACTCTATCTAGATTATAGTTCTATAGTAACATATGATATGGAAATTTTAATTATAATTAAGAGATTGGGAGAAGAAGAATATACATGCTAAAAGACGAACTTTAAACCCTTAAAAACAACCCTTAGAGTTAAAATATTGCCAAAAGATTTCTTAGTGCGCCTCTAAAGGGCCAACTGAACATACCTACCAAATTTGAACGTTTTTGGTCCAGTAGATTTTTAGTTCTGCGAGTGAGTGAGTGAGTGAGTGAGTGAGTGAGTGAGTCAGTCAGTGAGTGAGTGCCATCTCGCTTTTATATATATAGATGAGTGGATACCCTCTCACCCACAAATGTTATAGTTTAACCAATTACAGGAAACTCGGTGTCATGATGGATGAAATGTGTTTGCTAATAATAACAAAATTCTCAGCTTTGAGACCAGAGCTTTACTCTTTCTTATATGTGAATAAATCAAATAATGGAATAACCAATAAGAATATAGCTAAAGGCGTGTCACGTTATATAATTGATAATAATTTGAAATATATAAGGATTGTCTATTCAATAGGAAGATTCATTATGAATCATCCAACATATTACGTTCATATCTGCATAATGTTTTTGAGATTAGGATATCAAAAATAGCTATTTCCCCACTTGATGACAAACGCTTTATTCTACCCAATAATATCAATACGCTAGCCTGGGGACACAATCAGGCTGAACATCATATTAGACTTGAAAAAGAATTGAATTTAGCAGATGGAGATAATGATGGAAATGATACAGGAGAAGTGTTGGCACAGTAAATCCCAATGCAGCAAGCTGGATAGTCTCAACCATATTATTTGTAATCAATATGTGTATAGAAGAAGCATGGATATGATTGAGACCTTAGTATCCATCTGCTAGTTGAAGAGAGAACAGGATAAAATGAGCAATGTACGAGAGCAGTTGGCAAATGAGTTGCATGAACCTGTCCGTAAAAACTTTATGAAAAGGAGTTATGTTCTAAAAAGGGTTAATGACATGTTACAGGCAGACCTTATAGAAATGGGGGATTTTGTTAAAATAAATTCGAACTATAAATATATTTTAACTGTTATAAATGCATTTACAAAATTTGCATATGCTGTGCCCCTAAAGACAAAAACAGCTCGTGAAGTGAGTGATGCTTTGAGACCGATATTTAAGAGTAATCTTGGCATCAAGCTATTTTGTACAGACAATGAGAGGGAATTTTATAATTCTCAAGTAAAGGCTCTACTACAATATTATAAGATACATCACTATAGTGTCTACACCAATTCTCATGCAGCATTTATTGAACGTTTCAACAGAACTCTAAAGTCGCGCAACGACTTTAGACAATCTTAGACAAGATTGTTGATCAATATAATAATTCATTTCATCCAACTATCAGAATTAAACCAGCTGAAGTAACATTGAAACATGAGAAACAAATCATTGCTGAATTGAATAAAAAACACTCAAGAAACAGTAAAAAACCTATTCGTCCCAAATTCGGGTTAGGTGATATAGTGAGGATTTCTAAATACAAAAAATTCTTTGAAAAAGCCTATGAAATAAATTGGAGTTTAGAATTATTTGAAATAGTTGGAGTTCATGCTACAATACCACCAACATATTTATTAAAAGGTCTGTTTGGCGAAAATATTATTGGAAGCTTTTATGAACAAGAATTGCAAAGAACTCAATTAATAAATGAATCTGATAGAAATGTTTACTTAGTTGAAAAGGTATTGAGACGTAAGGGGCAAAAGCTTCTAGTTGAATGGTTTGGGTTTATAGAACCAAGTTGGATTGATAAAAAAGATCTTATTTTGAATTGATAATAATAGATATGTATTTTTCAGATATGGAGTCACACATTCCCGCGACAATGTTCAAAGAGAGTATTCTATTAGAGCTTCTCAGTAATATTATAACTGAGATGAAAAAAAATGTTGGACATGATTTCCTTCTCAATGAGCTTATCTGGTATTTGAATGATGTAAATAGGAAATTTGATCATTGGGGTTATTGCAAGAGGAATCAATGTGAATCCTCAAAACTATCTTCAGCAATGCAAAAGTTAATAGAATATCTGAGTGATGATATGTTTGAAGATCATCATGCGGGGAAAGAATTTGCAAGAAAACTTATTTACGTTTGTGGTATAGATGTTGGATTATTTTATGATGAAGACTAGTCTTAAGATGATATGAAAAGATGAAATTTGAAGGTGAAATGTATATATATATATATATATATATATTATTTCAGATTATGACGTCTACTGCAAATTTCAAATTGGAAGCTCACCGTTGTAGTCTAACAGTGTTATTGGACAATCTTATTGATAGCTTAAAGGATTATGCAAATTCAGGTCTTACATTAAAAGGACTCTCTTTTGTTTTTAGATGGAAGGGCTAAAAGAGAGTTTGGACATTTAAGATTCTGTTATATGTCAAAAATAGTTAAAACGTGAATTTCGTGAAACGTATATTCTGGAATATAATGTTGTTTTCTGAATGTAGTGTATGTTATTTTTTGAGAGGTAAATATAATAGCATTTCATCTTGATTTTGTATTATTTGTGAAAACCTGTGTTTGAACTGTTAGTCGTAGGTGAAGTGTGTTCATGAACACATAAGATATGAATGATAAGCAGAATCTGAAGAAAGATGAAAATGTACATGGAGATGAAGTTGAAATTCCTATTTTAAATTTCGATGAACTAATTGTCACTACAAAAATGGCTGACATGAACAAAAGTAAGCATGGCATGCTTTTTCCAAATCATATCCGATCAAAAATTGTTGGTGGTTCTTCTTCTGGCAAGACAAACATTCTCCTAAACCTTATTTTGTATAGAAAAACATTACGTTTTCAAAGCTCATATTTGTTTAGTAAATCCTTATATAACCCCAAGTATGTATTTTTGGAAAAAGTCTCCCCCACACTAAAATTCATAAAGTTTTGTATGTCGAATGATATTTCAAGCATACCAAATCCAAATTATTTAGAAAAGGATAGTTTGGTGATTTTTGATGACTTGCAATTGCAGAAAGTTGCACGTATTCGAGATTATTTTAGCATGGGAAGACATATGAATATTGATGTGATATATCTAAACCAGTCCTATGCGACCATACCTGAACATATAATCAGAGAAAATACGAATCTGATTTTGGTTTTTCGAATAGACTTACTTTCTTTGAAGCTAGTCCATAGAGATTTTGCAGAGTCCGATATGAACTTTAAACTTTCAAAAATATGTGTTCAGATGTTTGGATGAAGGGTAATGGACATAATTTTATCACCATTTGTACTGATTATAAGTTGCATGATGGTAGGTATAGATTGAATTTGGACACATTCTTAGATCCAACAAAGTTCAGTGATAAACATGGAGAGTTAGTTTAGCAGAATAAATTATAATATTGAGTTAGTTGTCAAAAAGTACTCTTATTGAGTGTTTGCTGTAAATATTAAAGTGAGTAAGATTGTTAATAGGCGTGGTGAGGTGAAGGTGAAGAAGAGAGGAATAGGAAAGGTTACAGATGTGTGGGATGGTAGACAAATAAATGGTTAACAAATAAAATCCATGATTTGAGAAATTCAATTGTTGAAAAATATAATATTTTACGAGGTATGCAATCTGAATCAGAGTTGAATTTGAAGAGAAGATTAGCACCAATTAAAAATCCTCTTCAAGAACTAAAAGAATCATCAATGAAAATTGAGAAACAAATCAAAAATGAAATAAATGATTCTGAAGGTAAATTCAATATTAAGAAAGAGGAAGACCCAACTGATGATGAAGATTCTGTAGATGATGATTAAGATGAATCTGAATATTTCAGTGATGAAGAAGGGAAGACTGACAGAGGGCTAGATCCGCCTCCTTTAAGCAAATTTTCTCTAATTAGAAAAACCATGTTACAGGATATACTTGACAGTTATTCGGATAATTTTCATTTGTTGAAAAAGGAGTCTATTACATTGGGTATTGTGATGATTCTTTTGAGTAAATCTCAGGGAAGGAGGGAATTGACTGTGGAAATTACTATTACCCTTATAAAATAGAAGGATTGTCAAACAAACAGTTAGTACCCGAGCGATAAGGCTCACTTATCAACAGCTGAGTATAAGATAAGAGTACCGTTTTGTACTATGCATTTTTCCAAAGAATTATTAAATAAAATTATAATTTTTTTGCCAATCAAGTACAAATCATTTATGAATTGCTCATTGAACTTTTGGAGGTTACACTTTTGTTTACAATTGATCAGATGTTTTGTAACAGCTCAGACACAGCTGACTGATTCAATATTATCAATGTCATGCCAGGATTTAATGCAAGCTATAATATTATTTATAAAATTAAGAACAATTGAAAAAGGATAGAGAACTTTATTGAAGTTTCAATTTTTGTAATTTTCATCTGTGAGCCAATATCTAAGGCCAATTTATCTATTATTCCATGAAATTATATATCAATTGATTGTTCTAGAAATTCGAATTTGATTATCCCCGAATTTAATTGGTGAAGGAAATATTCAATTAAAATTCCACACGTGCTAAGAACATATAACATTTTCTTTGTTGAATTGATAGCCACGCCGACAAGTGCTTCTAGTCATTAAGATCCTGGATTTCATCTAGTATAGAATTTATAAGAACTTGTAGTTGATTAACTATCATCCTCTGCCAAAACCACGACCTTGAGTGATTCTAAAAATCTTTTATAATTAGCTTCCATTATTTTATAAAACCACTAAATATGTCAATTATAAAGTCTGTTGGATCATGCATGGTATCATGCAGTTATTTTGTTGATGTTAAACTATTTTCAATCTGTTATCCAAGCTTTAAATCTGCACTGTCAAATTATATATTTTATTATATTACATTTCCACCTTATCAATTCGTCTTCTGAGTTCGATTATTTCTTAAGCCTGTCAATTATTGTGTATGACACGTTCTTCATTATCAAGAACTGATCAAGTACAATCATTGAAATGATTGATTCAACCTGGATATTGGAACAAATCTAAGTGGATGTATTGTGTGGGGTCAGATCGAGATTATCTATTCTCTGTCCTTACCTGCTCATATATCAGCTTTCATCTGTGACCAACTTCGGTTTGGAGGCGAATTTTTCTACTGTATGGCAGATGCAGCTGGAGATAATATAATTTCCTACAATAGAGCATAAAGCCCGACAAGACTCTGTTCTCAAAGTATATTCTGAACGATCTCTGGTCCTTAGTACCCTATCTTAATCCATCGGAACTTATTAGAGACGCAGTCCCATAGATTATCTACTTCGGGGTTTTTGCTCAACATGTAGGATTTTGTATGCTGTTTCATCACAGGTAATAGTTTTAAGATCACCGTACTCAGTGTTTAGCGACCGCTACACTACATCTTAAATTTTATCATTGGAGTATGTCTAATAATTTAACTTGTTTCAGGTATCTTTCTATCAATACACTATACACCAAATATTTGACCAGCATCCATGGATAAATATAAAAAAAAAGAATATAGATGTTCCATTAGCATGGATAATATGTAATGGTCATCCAAAATTCACATGGGATATACTTTTCTATTCTTCAATGGTGAGAATATAAAAATGCAATCAGTCATAAGAAGAATCAAGGGTGAGCGAGTGTTCATGCCTCCTGCGATTCAGACAATTGTATCAAATCTTGTAGTGACTTAGTCTGGTGTTTGCTTAGCATCCACGCACACATTTTTAAATTCCTAACCTCAATACTGGGGACTCAGTACAAGATTCGTTATAGGTGTGTCGACTTAACCTTGGCGGCAATAGTAATTCCCCAAGAAGTACTTCACACAATTTGGCGCCCAACGTGGGGCATTGTTGAGGTGGATAATTGACTGCAAGAATTGTAAAGCTGTTCAGTATACTACAGCGCTGACAATGGGAAAATTTTTTGAAAAATTCATGGTTGTGAATTTCTTCAAAATTAATATCAACTGTTCACCGAGATGTATGAAATAGCAAGACGTGCCATACGCAATTTCTGAACAAAAGAAATTTATTGATTGATGAATTTTTTGGATACCAACAACCGATTAGATCAGATATCTCAGGATGCACATATGGAAGTAGTAAACGTCAAAATCACCTTAAAAGAACACACACATGCAGAGACAGACATGCTTGAAGAGGAAATTAATGAACAAACAGAGGAATGTTTCGCACAGATGAGTGACCAACCTACCCAGGATAGCCAGCTTGGAGTCGACCCACACCATACTAGTCGCTAGGAGGAGCCCGAGGATGCCATCCATCACATAGGGGGACAGCCCGCACCATAAACATATGACACCATCCATGTGCCGAGGGAGCCTAAGAGAGCCGTCCACCAAGTTGAAGAGCAGCCCGGAGTAGACCACCTGTACTGCCAATCCACCGAAGACTCCACCTGCAACACACAAATACAATGGACATCACAATCAATCACACAACAATAAGAGTAAAACTCCAACCCACCAACAATCAAGAAGACAACACATAAACAGAAAAATAGTTTTAAAGAAAAGAATAACATTAAACAGGATTTATCTACACCGCTGTCACATTAGGCTGAAATTGAACACCAAACTCCTCCCTACCACTCAGAAAAGAAGAAGAATTTTCAATAGAACCTACACACATTACCGGCATGTCAGGTTTAAAAATATCAAACTGTGACATGTCACCGGTCAACAAGGGGGGACAACATTGGCTGAAGATATCTACTTACTTCGTCAGCATGTTTGTTTTGAGCCAAGTTTAATAAAACGGATAGCCACAGATTGGAATTGGACCTTGGATAACACCAAAACGAATCTAGATGGGGGCTTGAGGGAGGAACAGTTTTGAATTAACTTGGAAACTACATTCGTGGACTACATCGATTATCAAACTTTTCATAATCACAGCCTACCTATCAAATCACATCTTTGTGGGCTGGCACATTTCTACTGCAGCCCAATCATCAATGTAACCTAACTTCGCCACATCTCAGCTGATAAGAAGATATCATCAAATCAACATCAACTTGAAGAAATTATTATCAACTTCAAGTCAAGAAGATAAAACTAAAAACCAACTTTAAAAATTACCAACCTGATCGAGCCATCCACCTCATGCTACAGTCACCATGAAAGCAACAGCCTAGTACCATCCACCCACCTAAAAAACAGAAATAAAACCTACATTATCAACAGAAAACTTTTGCAAATTAGAATTAAGATGGGTTTAGTATTGAATAGGAAGAAAGAAAATAGACATGATTTATTCAAATAAATGTGTAGAAATAACCTCAAAATGTGTAATCGATCAGGAAATCGATTAGAATCAAAGCCTGTTCAATAATTCTCCTTCACACCAGACAATGTGTACGAGATTACAAAGCAAATTGTGTCAAAATACAGCAATATTGTTATAAATTATTGTAATATCTGTTATTTAATGTAAAATTATTGAGAAAAAAAAATGCAACCAAAAATATATTATTTATGTTAAATTGCACGAAAAGTATGCATGTTATGAATGTTCTCCAAATGTATCTCCAAGAAAACCCAAGAAAACGAAATTCTTGTCCTTAAATATGAAATTTATTATTATTGAATCAAAATATAATGAAATGTAATTCAAATCAACAAAAATAATCTCGAAAGCACAGCATTTGTAATCAGCATCAATGGAATCTCATCAAGTGTAACCCTGCTTGTACACAACCTATCAAGCATACAAAAGAATTGCTCAAATCAAGCGGTAGATAATTGTCAAGTCACTGAAGTTAATCATGTCCTCACCCAAATATATGTGAAAGCCCAGACAAAGAGTCGAAACCTGTAGCACCTTGAATAATGAGAATCTATATTTGTTGTGAATATCGCTAGAATCCCAAGAGGATAATATGTTAAATTTTTTGTTATATTTGTTAGTCAGGAGATAAAATGGTGTATTCATCACAATATCGGATTTTTCTAATAGTCATTGTTTCAACTCATCTTCCAATAACCTATTTAAAATATCCTGGGGGCTTTTGTGCGATGATACTTTTAAGTAAAACTCAGGAAAGGACAGAATTAACTGTGAATATTACTATTAACCTGAGAAATAGAAGGATTGTCAAACAAACAGTTGGTACCCGAGTGATAAGGCTCACTCATCAACAGCTGAGTATAAGATTAGAGTACCATTTTGTACTACGCATTTTTTCAAAGAATTATTCAATAAAATTATAATTATTTTGCCAATAAAGTACAAATCATTTATGAATTGCTCATTGAACTTTGGAGGTTACACTTTTGTTTACAATTGATCAGATATTTTGTAACAGCTCAGTCACAGCTGACTGATTCAATATTATCAATGTCATGCCAGGATTTAATACAAGCTATAATATTATTTCTAAGATTTAGAACTATTGAAAAAGGATAAAGAGCTTCAATAAGAAAATGAAATGAATTATTGTTAAAATTATTCATTACTCACAAAATTACATTATAATGTTGAATATTGTAGTAACGAACAAGGTCATAGCATGAATATTGTATCATTGATAAGAGCAGCAAAATCAATTATAACAGTCTCAAATATAATAAGAATTTTATAGAAATATTAATATTATAAATAATTGTTTCAACTGAGTCACATGGTGAGTGAATCTCTTTGACAAGTCTAAGCCAATCATATGTCATAAAAATAACACCAAAAGGGATGATCGTTTGAGAGCATCATATATTAATCTGTTATCAGCCAGCAAACTTGCCTTATCATATATGCTAGTGCATGTACACTGTATAGGGGAACTGTATATAGATAATTAAGCAATTTACAAAATTATACAAATTGAGTTATTATTGTAATCAAAGGAATTATATTTTACTGCTTGCCACTGACGTCATGCCTATGTCATAATCATTCTACCAATGGCGAATTTTCATGCAAATTAATTACACAGAGGTTCCAAGAAAATGGTTCTAGCCAAGAGCTTAGAAGAAGGCAAGACACTTCCCTTTTAAAATCCTCACCGTAAAGACCTTGTTAAAAAGTTACCAAAGACCTATTTGTGAAGTTTTATTCGATTTTTGTATTTTTTATCTGTGAGCCAATATCTAAGATTTATCTATTATTTCATAAAATTATTTATCAATTGATTGTTCTAGAATTTCAAATTTAATCATCCCCCAATCTAATTGGTGAAGGGAATATTTAATTAAAATTCCACATGTGCTAAGACCTAAGCCCTGACCAGCTACCGATCATACAAAAATCTGATTTAAAACAACCACGACCACCAAGAGGATTCACGTGAGTTATCTTTTATATTTGGTGCCCCAATCTTCCCTTCGAAAAACAAAGTGCAGAAAAATATGAAATTTTCTTTGTTAAATTAATGGCCATGCCAACAAGCGCTTTTAGTCATTAAGATCCTAGATTTTATCCGGTATAGAATTTATAAAAACTTGTTGTTGATTAACTATCCTCTGCTGCCAGGACCACGACCTTGAGTAATTCTAAAAATTTTTCATAACTTGCTTCCATTATTTAAAAAAACCGTTAAATTTGTCAATTATAAAGTCTGTAGGATCATGCATGGTATCACGCCAGCACAAGCAAATTTCTAGTTATTTTGTTGATGTTAAACTATTTTCAATTTGTAATCCAAGCTCTAAATCTGCACTGTGAAATTATATATTTTATTATATTACATTCCCACCTTATTAATTCATCTTCTGAGTGCGATTATTTCTCAAGCCTGTCAATTATTGTGTCTGACACATTCTATATTATCAAGAACCAATCAAGTATGATCATTGAAATAATTGATACAACCTGGATATTGGAACAGATCTAAGTGGATGTAGTGTGTGGTGTCAGATCGAGATTATCTATTCTATGTCCTTATCTTCTCATATATCAGCTTTTATCTGTGACCAACTCCAGTTTGGGAGCGAATTTTCCTACTGTATGGCAGATGCAGCTGGAGATAATATAATTCCCTACAATAGAGCATAAAGCCCGACAAGACTCTGTTCTCGAAGTATATCCCGAACGATCTCTGGTCCTTAGTATTGATCTCTTAGTATACAATTGATCTCTGTCAATTATTGTGTCTGACACGTTCTTCATTATCAAGAACTGATCAAGTACAATCATTTAAATGATTGATTCAACCTGGATATTGGAACAGATCTAAGTGAATGTATTGTGTGGGGTCAGATCGAGATTATCTATTCTCTGTCCTTACCTGCTCATATATCAGCTTTTATCTGTGACCAACTTCGGTTTGGAAGCGAATTTTTCTACTGTATGGCAGATGCAGCTGGAGATAATATAATTTACTACAATAGAGCATAAAGCCCGACAAGACTCTGTTCTCAAAGTATATTCTGAACGATCTCTGGTCCTTAGTACCCTATCTTAATCCATCGGAACTTATTAGAGACGTAGTCCCGTAGATTATCTACTTTGGGGTTTTTGCTCGACCTGTATGATTTTGTATGCTGTTCCATCACAAGTGATAGTTTTAAGATCACCGCACTCAGTGTTTAGCGACCGCTACACTACATCTTAAATTTTATCAATATATAATCAGTCATAAGAAGAATCAAAGGTGAGCGAGTGTTCATGCCTCCCGCGATTCAGACGATTGTATCGAATCTTGTAGTGACTCAGTCAGTCTGGTGTTCGCTTAGCATCCACGCACACATTTTCAAATTCCTAACCTCAATACTGGGGACACAGTACAAGATTTGTTATAGGTGTGTCGACTTAACCTTGGCGGCGATAGTAATTCCCCAAGAAGTACTTCAAAGAATACAGTATGATTCTAAAACAAGTTCATACTTTATGGGAAAAAGTCATGATCACATTTTCAGATAAACATATTTCTGTTGGAAAAGGTAAATTCAAAATAACAAGAGGTTCACTAGAATTATTATTCAAGGTGCGACCAAATGAGGATTATTGTAGCATGAATGATTTTCGCAATTATAAAAAGATTCTAATTGCAACAGGTGCACATTTGAACAGACTGGGTTATGTAAAGAGGAATAATGGGATTAAATCGCTGTTAGTTCAGTATCTATTCCCATCAAAAGATGAACTACAATCTTAACAATGGGGAAAGGTTTGAATTTCTTGAAGAATATAACAAATAATAGATCATATGTTTACTATGATGATCCAAATGAGTTGGTTACACGTTTGCAAATGCTATTAAAATCACATCAAGCTGGTAACAATTCTCATTCAATAGAAAGGGGAAAGTAAGGGGAGAAGGACATCAAAGTGATCAAAATATAGAGCGCGAGGAAGATCAAGGAAAGGTAGTAAAAAATGATTGCCAAACTCAGTAAAGCTGGTCATGATCTAGAACAATGGGCGGGATTGTTGGAAATTCCGTAGTGTGGTGTGTATATGCTTGATATGCTGCCCAACAAAACCCATCATGATAAGATGTCTATTGTTAACCTGGATTCTCATACCGGACCAGGTACACATTGGGTGGTCTATGACAAACAAGTTGATAATGTATACTATTTTGATCCCATAGGCAATCTACAGACATCATTACAATTGGTTAAGTACTGGAAGAAGCAGGAAGTTGTGAATGTATTTTATAATGCTGATGAGATACAAAAACGTAATACTAATATTTGTTTATTAACCTTGTGTGGTCAGTTGTAACTATTTTTAGGTGGAGGTGAGTACTACTACTGCAATAACTATGATTGTGATAACGCTTTCTGGAAAGAGTAGTGATTTATATGAAAATCTACCACAAGTTTTGGATTTAGATAATAATATGGAATATGAGATTGGATTAGTGAATCCAATATCATTAAAGGGAAGAATTCCAGTTTCAAATATGGTGATCAATTTATAATGCTTGAAACAGGTTCTTATGAAATTGATAATATCGTAAAAGCAATAACAGAAAAATTGAATGTAACTAGTAAAAGTCCAATTATATGTGGGAATAATAATACAATGAGAACTGAAATCTATTCTGATAGACCTATCGATTCAACTCATAATGATTCAATTGGCGCAATACTGGGTTTTGAACATAAGGTGCTGAGTCCAAATATTTGGCATTACTCCAATAAACCTGTTTCAATATCCAACATCACATGTTTAGAAGTTTCATGTAATTTGGCTTGTGGGAGTTATAGCGATGGTCAGGAAAAACATACTATCTACGAGTTTCTTCCGAAGGTTCCTCCAGGATATTTAATTAATGAGACACCAAATCCAATTGTATATGTGGGTTTGAATACACACAAGTTTCAGTGCATTAATGTTATGATGTTGTGTCTTGTCACCATAAAATAACTTTGAAGAAACCAACTAATCTTTAACAGAATTGTGAAACTGAAAGAATAGATGGCCTAGTCAAGGTATCATTCGAATAAAATTGAATCTTATCCATGATAAAGAGTAGTCATATTATCTAAAGAGTGATAAGAGAACCATGCAAATTTATAATCATGCAGTAATGAAAATTCTTTGAGCCTATTTTGCTCCGTGGAGGAGGGTGGATGTACAGTAAAAAGGGAATTAATAGTTAAAATGGTTGGATTGAATAAAATAATTGAACAATTACAGTATTTGAGGTTATGATTTGACAATAGGTAGTTGCAGGTTAGGTTGACCAGCCTTTGTTTAATCTGATTGTCGGTATCATTTAATTCATTTTTTTTCAATTTCAATTCAATTTATTTCCACATGAAATTACAAATTTGTAAATATAGTTAAGTTACAATAAAACAATGAATTCAAGTTACAATAAATTCAGAGTATCTAAGTAGAATGACTGGTGTATGGATGGAACAGATTGAAAAAATTGATTTGCTCAATAGAGGATTTGGCGGTCTACAAAGGCAGCCAAAGTAAGGGATCTGAATTTCTAACTTAACGCTGTAGGTGGTTATATTATAGTGAGATGAAATTAAATCCAATTTAATAATAAAATGCAGTTCAACTTGAATCTGCTGAGTGTAAATTATGCTGTCACTAGGATCAGACAGAGACAGTAATTTTAGAGTGAACTTTTTCTCCAAATGATGACTAATATATCCAGAATCCAATAATTGTGCTGTAATTGGGAATGATATTAGACCGCACGAAACAACAGACAGAATGGCAAATCCATGCGAACCAGGTCTCTGATAAGTACTAAGGTTGTGTGAAGGCAAAATGCTGAACCAAAGTAGTAAATATTTCGAGTACCGAGTTTAATTCTAATGTTGTCTATACGATCTATTACCTCTCCCTGCGACGTTGATCGGCTGATAATGCAGGATTCACTTCACCTCGGTGTGGTAGGCTAGTGGGAGTCGATTTATATTTTGATTCTGCGGAATATTCCCAATAAAAAGGTTTATTACTTGATGAGAAAATCGACCACCATTTACCACCAGAAGAAATAATAGTCTAATAATAGATACTACACTCGATAATGTCTGACTATTGCAAAACAGGATGTATCCTGCACGATCAATATGTGTCAGTCGAGAAAGAACAAATTTGGAGGTATAATGAAGTAAACCCAGTTTAACGAAACGGTAATATGGATATATTCTGAGAGATAAACTGTTACAGCAAATATTGAATAAATTAATGAACAGATTATACAAATAATGACTTTCAATAGATACAGAATGAATATGGTTGATAGCAGATTTGAATCTTTTAATTATAAATATTATGTAAAAAGTTCGATACTCTTTGATTGAACAAAATAAAATGGATAATAGCCCTTGGAAAGGGTCATAAACTGCACTAGTTAATTAGGCAAAAATAAGTTAATACAAAACTATGATTCAGAAAATAGAACAAATTAATAATTAAGATTATTCTCAGGGTGTGGTTTCGCCTAAGGAAAGTAGACCTTTTGGCTAAGTACAGCTTGGATATTTAAATTTATTTAATACTATAAAAAGCAATTATGATAACTTTCGTACCCTTAAAACTATAGTCATGACTTTTCTTAAATGGACCGATTTGTGCGCTGTGCAATTTTCGTAGACTCATGGGGATCCCCTTTTATATATTCAAATAAAGTATGTAGACTTTTGTTTCCGTTTTTTGGTTTTCGAAATATATTCGGCCATAGAATATATCGTCCCAGCTGGATCCTTCTGCATGGCGAAAAATGTCGAACAGACTTCACTAATATAATTTTGGGGTTTATTCAAATGAAATTGAAAATCTCAGTATCACAATTATTATAGGAACTTTGAAACAACTTTTTTAAAACAGAGAGACAAAGACTAAATTACATTAAACAGAAATTAAAGCTTTTGAACTATTAAGTACATGGACTAGGTCTGCATCCTACCGATGATCCTTGCAAAATGGCCTCGAGTCTTCCTCTTCTAATTTTCACTTGAGTTTCTTCTTCAAATTTTATCTCGCCAAATTTACATATTAATTTAGCCAGTTGCTATCGGACTGCCAAGCCGAATGGTTCGATAAGATAATCCGTGCAGTCTGTCTGTCCTTCCCAATAATGTCGACTTGAAGTAGAAACGTGTTCAATGGTATTTTCAAATTAAAGTGTGGTTAAAATAATAGTTACGGAGAAGATCTTAGCATAGATTGAAAATTGGGAGCTGTTTAATGTGGTGATTCGTTTTCCTTCTGGTGTGTCTGGTTTGTGGCTTTGAGACGTACGGTGTTAAATAAATAATTAGAAACTTTTCATATTTCAACTCGCTGTAAATATACTTGATTACTTGTCGAAAAGTTCAATTATTATTTCTCTGTTCGATTTCGTATTCTCGGACAATGGTGTGTGTGAAATGTAGTCAGCCTACAAACCCTCAAGAGACAGTGAAGTGTGTCGTGTGTAGTTGCGAGTTTCATCCAGCATGCTGTCGAGTGCGCACTGCGGCTAAGCTGAACGCCATGAATGCTAGCGGTGTAGCATGGAGATGCGAAAATTGCCCTGCTGAGACCAACGACGGTGATGACGCAAGTATTATCGGTATATTAAAATCTATCCAAAAACAAATAGATGATAATAAGAAGGAGACAGCAGACAATTTCACTAACCTTCAAGCAACCTTGTCCTCAATTAATTCTACATTGGCTGGTCTTCAACTAAAAATAGCCACTGTTGAACAAGACAATAAGAACTTGAAAATGAGTAATCAAAAACTGGAACAGGCAAATGCACATTTAACTAATCAACTGAAAGACCTAGAGTGGAAGACCATGGAGCTTGAACGTTATACAAGGAGATGGAATATAGAAATTCGCGGAATTCCAACAACAGTCGGTGAAAATGTCTACCTGGTAGTGAATGCTGTCGCGAAAGCACTCGATTTAAAACATCACAAACATGAAGATATATCCATTTCACATCGTCTGCCTGGACCTCGGAACAGCAAATGGCCGCCTGCAATATTGGTTAAATTCGTTCGCCGTGAGACAAGACTAGAGTGGCTAGCGGCCGCCAGGGTGAGGCGAATCGTGGCGACGGACGTGCAGCCTACATTTGGGGCGACCCCTGTCTTGGTTAACGAGCACCTCATCAAGTACGACAAAGATCTACTGAGCCGAGCAAAGAGTAGCGTCAGGACGGGAGAACTGTCGCATGCCTGGGTCAGGGAGGGAAAAATCTTTGTGAGGAAGACGGCGGACTCGAGAGCGCGCAGAATTTTCTACTGGCCGACAGACGAGACACCGGTGACCGATGCACCTCCGCACCCGCACCCCGCCGCGCCGGCAGCGAGCCTGATACCCGCGACCGCCACTAAACAGCCAGAGCCACCGCTACATTGAACATCAAGTTTGTTGCCTTGGTGATAAGGTAACTCAGTCTCTTGATGAACTCAAGATAATGGAAAAACCGAATTTATTTTGCAAATTATCCTTTTTTATAATTCTTTTTCCTCGTTATAAAATCGATTATGTAAGTGATGGTTTCAACTTATAAATAAATGGAACACTCGCCTTCTTTTCTCTTTATCTATACGATAATGTTTTGATATACAAGTTAAATAAGTGAGAAATAAAGTGGTTTTTGATAAAAAAGAACGAAGTTTCTATCTCGAGAGTTGACATTAGAATGTCTTCACTCGTTTATTTTGAAAAACAAAAACAAACTCTTATCAGGTGATAGTGAAGACGTAAACAGATAAGGAGAGTGTAGCTCGCCTAACTACTCCCCCCCAGTCTTCACTATCCTTGAAATTTACAAAATAAATATAATTGAAATTTATGTGAACAAAAAAAAATAAAGATTAAACATTGAAGAGTTAATATCTAGTAAGAATCTTCATTGAAGAACTTCTGAGCGCTTCTTGACTCTCCTGATCTCATGTATGTGTACGACCTCGAATCGTGGTGACATATCATTCGCTTTCTTCAATTTCAATCGGCCCCTTGTTAAGAGGGCTCGAACTATGTATGGACCTATGAATCGGCGATCCGATTTCCTTCGCTTGTAATGATTCTTCTTGAACACCGTATCGCCAACTCGGATTTTTCCTTGAGTTTCCTCTGCTTTTGCATTGTGACGTGCGACTCGGTTTTCCTTATCTTCACATATCTTCTTCCTGGTTGGTTCGTGTTTTTCCTGTTGTACCATTAATTCCAGGGGTGTAAGGCCGGTTGAAGAATGAATGCTATTATTATAGGCAAATATAGCTCTGGCCATTGCTTCCTCCCCGACGATGGATTTATCAGCATCCAAAAGATGTAGATGTTCCGTTAACGTGCTGTGTAATCTTTCAATCATTCCATGTGATCTGGAATGGCCTGTTGTCGTGTAATGACTTTCAACTCCGTATTCTTGAAGCATAGCTTTCACTTGGTTATTACAGAATTCTTTTCCTCTATCCATAATTAATTCCTGTGGGCATTGATACAGTCCAAACAGTTTTATTAGATTCACAATTAAACAATTTGCCGTCTGTTCTCCAGCGGCCAAGCTGTGGCTAATTAGTAAAACGGTCGATTGAAGTGAGATATTTTTGCTTGTTGTAGTGAAACACATCAACTTCGATTGTATGATGGGGCCTATCTGGAGTAGGCGTCAACTGTAATTGTGTCTTATATGGCGATCTGTCGTACTTGACTCGTTCACATATTGTACATTCACTTATCACTTCTGTTACTGTTTTAATCATATTCAGCCAATAATATTGACGACTAAGGTGTTGAACGGTTTCTTCGACCCCGCGATGATTGGTTCTACCCGTATGATACTGTTTGGTGATATCACTTTGCCTTGCTTTATCTTCCACAGTCTCTACCTTTTTAGAACATATGGATAATTTGATCTCTTTATTCCATTCTTCATTCATGTAATGATCCTTAATTTTTGTCAAAAATAATTGTTTCTCGGAATAAACATAGTAGATCTTTCCTCTGTTCGTTATCTGTCTAATAATATTCATGAAATCACGATCTGTAGTTTCGGATGGGATGATTACTGTCGTCGTTCTAATTGGGCCATACCTATGATGTTTGGTTTCAATTACTCCATCTGGTTTTTCAAGTAGAATTATTTGGTTTCTTTTATTATTGATTATATCATCCAATATCCCCATTTCATTTGGCTCTTGTCGTGCATTTCCATCAAGTAATTCGACATCATTAACTGGGTTATCTCTCAAATATTCGTCGATAATGTTTCCTTCTTCGGAGTCAACTGATAAGGGGTTGATATTCCTAGATAGACAGTCTGCAACCACGTTATCAGTTCCCTTGATATGTTTTATTTTAAAATGGTATACTGCCAATTTTTCCTTCCACTTCGTGATTCTAGCGGAGGTTTCTTTCAGTTTGTCTACCCAAAGTAGCGGCATATGATCTGTTTGTAGTTCAAATTCATTTCCATATAAGTAAGGACGGAAGTTTTCTACACACCATACGATTCCCAATAATTCTCTTTCTATGGTGCTGTATCGTCGTTCGGCTGGAGTTAATTTTCTACTTGCAAATGCAACAGGTCGGTCTCCTTGTGCTAAAACACCTCCAATAGCTTCCGAGCTGGCGTCAGTTGTCAAAAGAAACGGTTTATGCAAATCTGGAAAATTTAGTATTGGAACTGTACAGATCGCTTCTTTACACTTTGCTATAGCTTCAACTAAGTCACTTGAAATATTAAATTTTATTCCTTTTCCAAGTAGCTTAGTGAGAGGTTCGGTCATGTGAGCAAAATTATTTATAAACTTCCTGTAATAGCCTAGCATTCCTAAAAATGTTCTCACTTCTTTCACATTTTTTGGTACAGGTATTTCTCTGATTGCACTCACTTTCCTGTCATCTGGTCTCACACCACTGCTCGATATAATATGTCCCATGAATCTAACTTCTGGCTGACAAAATGTAGATTTTTCTCGCGAGACTTTTAGTCCGAATTCTCTAACCCTTTCAAATAATAATTTCAGATGTTTTTCGTGTTCACTGATATTCTTACTAAAAACAATAATATCGTCCATATAAACTTGCATCGCGTCTTCATCTAATCCTTCTAGAAATTCATCCATGAGCCGCTGGAAAGTTGCAGGGGCATTCTTCAATCCGAACGGCATACGTGTGAATTCGTAGTGTCCTCTTTTGTAGCTGAATGCAGTTTTCTCCATATCTCGTGGATTCATCTTTATCTGGTGATAACCAGCTTTCAAATCAAATGTGCTGAACACTGTAGCTCCAGTCATTCTGTCTAACATATCCTCTAATCTGGGTAGCGGATATCTCTCTAATGTTGTTCTTTTGTTTAGTTCGCGGTAGTCCACTACAACTCTGAATTTTGGCTCTTTTCCAGGTTCACTTTTTTTGGGAACTACCCACAATGGACTGCAGAACGGTGACACCGAATTTTGTATTATTCCTTGACTCTTCATTTCATCAATGTGTTCTCTTATAATTTTCTTCATTGCGTGAGGATACCTCCGTGGTTTAACATACACAGGTACTGGAGAATTTAACTCTATGGAATGCTGTACTCTTCCCGTTGTGGTCAAAGGTTGGCCCTCTTTATAGAATGTGTCTTTGAACTCTTGCATTACACGTCTCGCAATATCTTCACCTTCTTCCCGTATCACACATCCTATTAGAAAATGATCTTTTTCGGCCAATAACTGCTCTGTTTTGTAATTTTTCTTTCCCAATTTAATTTCCCAACGTCCATTGTTATATGAGGGTGAACTCTGTAGATCTCTCATCAGATCACAGCCAATTATTACATCATATTTACCGTTCTCAAAATTAGCAACATGTACTAGGATGGATTTCTCAATTCCTGTCAGTTTGAATAAATCCAACACAATCTCACCACTTAGAGCCTGGTCTCCTGTCAAAGTTTTCATCTTACATGCACAGTTTCTTATCACTAGATCACTATCAATTCTATATGCTGCTTTTATGGACACTAACGTGCTATCCGATCCCGTGTCTATCAAACACTGCACGCCCCAGCCTCTAACAAAAAATATAGGCAGTTCTCCTTTCCCGCATTTATAATGTTTTTTCTCACTGCCTATATGCGGAGAACACGATTTTCAATCCTGTTTTTCGTCACTCTTCGATCTCACATGAGCTCTCTTGGTTTTTCCTATCTCCGGCCACTCTTTCTTGAATTGTTTATCTCGCCGATCCAAGTTGCTGTTTCCTGTATCTGACGAGTAAGATGTCCACTCTCCATCTGACTCAGATTCAGAGTTCTTACTTCTCTTATGTCTTCTTATCGCATTTATTTCCATTGGTTCTCCAAATTTGGCTGATTTCCTGCGATATATGTATGGGCATTCACGAGCAAAGTGTCCTTCTTCTTTGCATTCCCAGCATTCACGATTTGCTTTGCCAGGTTTCCTGTCTCGATCCCTCGGTGTTCTCCTCTCTTGAACAGCTGCTTTTTCATTTCTTCTCCATTGAGAATTTTGTTGTGGCTGCCTACGTGGTTGATTGAATTGAGGGCTCCTCATAGGTGATCTGCGACGCTTCTTCTCCACAGTTTTCCATTCAGAGTATCTTGGGCGATTATCTTCCCTTTCAGCCTCCTCATTTTTGACTAGCTTGACAGCTTCCTCAAGGCACTTCGGTTTGGCAATCTTCACTGCAGTTCTTACTCGTTCTGGTAGCGCTTGAAGCAATATTTCAGAAGCTAATTCATCATAAATCTTATTCCGCCACTTACTTTCATCCTGGTCCACACTTGAATCCAATACTCGCGTTTTCAATGATTTCACTTCATAAGCGAAACGTTTTGCAAATTCGGAATCGATTCACCATTTTCGCGACGTATTTCCAATACTCTTAGTGCACTTGTAGTTACTGATTTCCGAGCGCCTGCGAAATGTTCTTTGAGAGCTTGACGCACGTCCACCCAAGTTGAACTGAAAGATGCTCCTATATCTATCAATACAGAAACATTAATTCTTGATAGGAAATATGCGTGAATATTAGCATTGGTTATTTCGTCCATACTATTCGCGACGATCTGAGCATAGACCGCATTCATCCGTTCTAGAAACAATTCTAGTTCTTTTATTTCTCCATTGAACAGTTTAACCGAGTCTATCATACTCATAAGATATTGAGCACGTGCTGTTTTCACTTGTTCCATTTTCATTGAAAGCTCAACGTCGGAGGTTTTTGATGTAGAAGCAATATTTGCGTTAACACCTCCTTGTGTATTCATTTTTTTGACTATCACAATTGTGAATCACTAATTTTATGGTATAATTCACTGTCGCGTAATCCACTGTGTAAAAAAAAAACGTACACAACTTTCCCGGGTTTCGGCACCAGTTAAATAAGTGAGAAATAAAGTGGTTTTTGATAAAAAAGAACGAAGTTTCTATCTCGAGAGTTGACATTAGAATGTCTTCACTCGTTTATTTTGAAAAACAAAAACAAACTCTTATCAGGTGATAGTGAAGACGTAAACAGATAAGGAGAGTGTAGCTCGCCTAACTTACATATATTACATCGTAAATTTAATATTTGAAAATGAATCTTTCTTTATCAAACATAAAGCCATTATTACTGTCTCTATAGTACTATGCTTTATTACTATGTTATTTATGGAACGTACATTTATCAATAGGTTCAGTTATGAAATTCTTCAGCTTTGCAAGAAATACAAAGATAAGAACATGATAAGAACTCATTTTCCTTCTGTCTATGTTCTTTAATTTGTTTAAAGAAAAAAAACTAATCTCGCTCAGAATGAGATAGAAAAATCAGAAGTTCTATCAGTATAGTTCTTGTACACCTACATTTAGATTTCATGTTTCTGATACATACCAGGAAGAAATATTCTACTACACTTTTTAAATCCACATAATTTTATTGTGTATTAAAACAAAGAGAGGATTTTGACTTCAAGCTTCTGAAAAGATCAAGATTATCTCAAAACTACATTTATATGCGAATATTTATATGCTGTTTCATTTCTCCCTTTGAATGAGCATGATAATTTGCTAGAATGGTGTAGAATAGAATCTTCTTGCCATTCATATTGATAATCTCTATCTTAATGATTGCTATCTCTATTCCATCACTGCTTATCACTGTAAACTGAGAGAATAAATAACTTTCCTTTTTCATATTCCTTAATGATCTACTTTGAAATTTCTCTGGTATTGTTGTGTATCTCTGATTAAGTAAGTTATAGGATCGTTTATTTAAAGATAAAAATAATGCTAACTCAGTGAATTTTTGTCTATAAGGTGCATGATCTTTATAAGCTTCAGCTGACTTCATAAAGTAGACTATGTATAATCAATATTCTATGGCAAAGTAGTACAGTAATGCATTTTATTCATCTTTGCATTTTTTTCCTTATATGAAGATGCATTTACATCGTGTAATCTTCCGATTTAACCTAATGTTTTTTTGTTGTTGTTTTTTTGTCTTATTTTTCGTTCTCTCTCACAACATAAATATATCCTCTCATTATCACTATTATATTTATCTTTCCTTGCAATCTGAGGCTATATTCATGAAATCTTGAGTGGACCAATATTATCTCTCCATATAATCTTCGATTTGAATATCCTTACTCTGTATTTTTCTTTTTTCCCAGTTGCTAGTTGCTTTACTATTTTAATTTCTCGTCTTGGTATTCTACTGGACAGGCTGGCTTGGTCTATCTAAATTAGAGTACTGGCTGAAGAAGCATTGCAAAACTTGAATGTTTTTAGAAGTATTGAATGTGTAGAATGGGATAGTATATCTGATGTTAGGGATTCATTTGTGGATAGTTTGAGAATATTGCACACGAATATCAGAAGTTATCGGAAGAATTTTGATGAGTTTTTGGTCGTGTTGGAGGATTGTAGAGTCAAGTTTGATATTATTGTCCTGACAGAGACTTGGTTCGGCGATGATGGTTGTCTAACTCATCTGCAGGGCTACACTTCTTTCAGTAGCACGTCCAGAAGGAACCAAAACGACGGTGTGATCTGCTATGTAAATAATAATTTTAACGTATCTTCCATTGAAGTCCGGTTACATGGTGCCACTGGTCTGAATCTCCTTCTAAGTAGAGGAAATGTTAGGTTCTGTGTCTTGGCATTGTATCGCAGCCCATCTACCGACGCGGATATGCGAGTATTTATTGATGAATTGCAAGTTTTTTGCAATAATCGATCCAAAGACCATATTAACTGGATTGTGGGGGATCTAAACTGTTGTATTTTGGAGGAGAACAGAACGTTTCTAGGAGAACAGTATATGAACACTTTGTACGGTGCAGGTTATGTGTCTTGCATTGACAAACCTACACGTGTCACTTCTAATTCCAGTAGTTGTATAGATCACTTTTTTGTTGATTCAAGGAGTGTTGATGGTTTTCGGGCGGGTGTGATTAAGACCAATGTAACTGATCATTACATGACCATGGTTGAGTGGGGAAGGGTGGCTCAACATTTCTCCAGTAATTCTCAAAGGGACCCTATAAAAAGAGTTGATAAGATCCGACTAATGAATTTAATCAGGGAGCATGACTGGAATGCGGTCACTAGAATTGAACCTGTTTGTGAATCAGCTCATATCTTTGTTAGCCAAATGAAGGAATTGATTGAGGCATCATCTATAACATCTAGCTACAGACACAGAAACGTAAAGATCAAGCCTTGGATCAGTCAGGGACTTATAAACTCTATCAGACATAGAGACAAATTAAGTAAAAGAGTTAAGCTGCAGCCTTTCAATTTAGCACTTCTTAATGAGTTCAAAAGATACCGGAATTATTTATCCACAACTATCAAGTTAGCCAAAGAAACCTACTACAAAAATAAAATTTTACAATCTCATGGTAAGCCAAAGTTGCTGTGGCAACATATTAATGAATTATCTGCTTCTAAACGTTGCAAAGGAAACCTACAGGTTGATTCATTTCTTAGCAATAATAATAATAATAATAATAATAATAATGATAATAATGATAATAATAATAATAATATTCATGATTCTTGTAAGGCTGTAGCTAATCATTTAAACAAATACTATTGTGAATTGGGTGCTGGTTTGGCGAGGCAGTTTCCTGTTGTGTATGATGGAGTGGATGATTGGGATTATAGGGCCAGAACAAATTTTCGTTTGGAGACTATCACTGAGCAGGATCTGGTGAACTGCATTAGTGAGCTGAGAGGAGGGTCAGCACCTGGGTGTGATGGCATCACTGCAGATATGATCAAGGACTCCTTGGAGTATTTGAAGGTCCCTCTCCTACATATTATCAACTCAAGCATATTGCAGGGGGTCTTTCCTCATGCCTTCAAGCTCGCCAAGGTTGTGCCCATCCATAAGGGGGGTAATAGGGGTGAGTGCAGTAGTTACAGGCCTATTTCTCTATTGAGTATTATCTCAAAGATCCTGGAGAGATGTGTGAGACTTCAACTTTGTAACTACCTTCAACAGAACGGATTGCTTATTGATAATCAGTTTGGGTTCAGGAGTGATCTCACCATGGATGACGCACTGTTTAGCCTCACAGACCAGGTTCACCGGTTAACTGATCGTAGTAAAAGGGCTCTATTAGTTTTTATTGATCTTGCCAAAGCCTTTGATTCCTTGGATAGGAGCATCCTCCTGAACAAGCTTGAGTGTATTGGGGTTAATGGAAATGCCTTGAGCTGGTTCAGGAGTTACCTCTCTGATAGATTTCAAACGGTGTCGGTGAATGGAGTTGAGAGCGATGTCAGATGCATAGATTACGGAGTAATTCAAGGCAGCACTCTGGGACCTCTCCTCTTCCTGATCTATCAGAATAATCTCGGAAGAGTAAACCTCCAGAATGGACAGATGTTCTTGTATGCTGATGACACTGCCCTACTGTTTGAGGGACCTACATGGGCGGATGTCTACAGTGTGGCTGCCCAGGGGCTTAAGAAAGTCAAGCAATGGTTTGACCACAATAAGTTGTCTGTGAATGTTGGTAAAACTAAATACATGGAGCTAGCCCTGCGGACTCAAGGTGATGTTCATGGCAGGGTGCTGCACTTGCATTGCAATACATGTGCTGTTGCGGAGGGCTGCCAGTGTCCAGTTGTTGAGCTGGTCGACAAATACAAGTATTTGGGTGTTGTTTTTGATAGCCGGCTCTCCTGGTCGGCTCACACTGCATACATCAATGGTAGGCTGAGGAAGTTTATTTATGTGTTCTCTGTGTTGTCCAGAATCCTCAACCATGGACAGTTGAAAATGGTATATTATGCATTTGTACAATGCATCCTTCAATTTGGCATTATAGTCTGGGGAGGTTCCACAAATGCATCAGTAAAGTGTTTGGAAATAACCCAGAAGGCCATTATCAAGGCAGCTCTTTGTGTTCCGATCCGTTACCCCACAGAAGCGTTGTTCAATTCATTTAAAGTGCTGGACCTGAGACAACTTTTTATCAAGAACCTGCTTTTGTTTGGTTTTAAAAGAAATTTCAATATGTTGCAACCTGTGAACCATGTTTATCCAACTAGATATAGAATTAATGTCGGCATAACTGTCCCCCCTATCAATAGATCTGCATCAGCATCCAACCCTCACCACCTTATCCATATTATCTACCAGAATATCCCAACAGATTTGCGTACAGTTTTACCAAGCACAAATATCTACAAAAGAATGCTTACCTCATGGCTAATTCAAACTGGTAGAGAATCTTCTAAAAATATGTTAAGGTCAGCCCACACTACTTATATTTAAAAATACATTTCATAGTTTCTCCTCCCTTCTGATATATTATCTTCAATGATCACTAATCTTATTTTTATTCTTTGTATTCTCAGTTCTATAATATTATATCTTCTCTTCAGATTTTAGATCCTATTCTACATTAATTTCCTCGTTATCATTATATTCTTATCTCTCTCTCTTCTCTCTCTCTCTCTCTCTCTCTCTCTCTCCTCTCTCTCTCTCTCTCTCACTCTCTCTCTCTCTCTATCTATCTATCTATGTATGTACGGTATGCATTTGTATGTGTAGGTCTATACATGCATCTGTGAACATATATGTGTATGTTTATTTTTCTTCTTAAAAATAATAATAAACTATTAGACGGTGCAGTACTTGATCAAAATCCAATGCAACTCGGTCCCCGCGCACAGGCACAGCCCATGCGGGGACCTTCCTCCTATTCAACAGTTATTTGTGTTAACAGCAATAATAGTTATCAATGTTTATTAATTTAACAGTCACAGTTTTTGTTAATCATGGTCCTTTTTTTTTGTTTATATGGTTTTTTATATGCTAGAATATCGACCCTCAATCATCATAAACTGGCTAAGTCAATCTGTCTTCATATTTCTAACAAGTATATTTTCATGATAGTTCATTAAATAAATATTCAGCCTATTCGGCATAGAAATTAAAATATAAAAATGAAAATGTTAATATTACATAATTTTTATGATCGATCATTAGTCGAACTGCCTTCTCAATTTGCTACTTGTTAACAAGTTAGCTTTGGTCTGTTTTGGGGTTATGTTTTTGTTTCAAAACTAACCTTGTGCCGGGCACTCTGTCCAAGTTATAATAGTAAATTTAATACGCAATAGACTAGAGCCATTATTGTAAGTGAGTTAGCGAAATAAATTATTTTCTCTCTCTATTATGAACGGCCATGACTTCGAGTTTCCCATGATAGATATTTAAAAATTGTGGCTCCAAGTCGTCGAGGAATGTAGAGTATGGAATTATCTCTAAAACTTAGCCTTCTTGTCGCGACATAAAGTGCGATAAGTTGGAAAACAGCAAGCATTGAAATTATAACAAACTACCGATTTTGCAGTTACTATTTGGTCCAAAGGCTCTAGAAGCCACGCAACGATTGGTCAAATTGATTCCATTCGCCCAATAGGAGACCTGTTTCTGAATACAGTAGTGGGGATTCCCCAGTCGAGAGACCAGATTACGTTCCGGAGGACACTTTGCTAGGAGCACTACAAGAGTAAAGATGTAGTCACTATGTTTCCCCCTTTTTGGGCAGGTTTATAAGTTTATTTCAGTAGTTAATGTGGGAGCTAGTTTAATTTTTTATTAATGTTTAAATTTACTAGTAGTGCCATGTCCTGAAAGGTCTAATTGTGTTTCTTCATCATGTACGAGTAATTGTTCCTTCAAATAACCGCTAAGCGGTTCATGTGTGTCCCCAAACCAACTTCTTGTACTACCACCCCTTTGGTTCCGCAACTTTATGTAACACCGCTTCAAGACACCCGTTCAGACGACAGGTCTAGGGACGTAAGAGGACGTTGCCGTCAAGCCAAATTCAACCGGTAAAAGCTCACCGCCAAAAACAAGGTACTGTAACCCCGACAATAAAGCAACGTACAGACCAACGAAAGTGCAGTGTAGTGAAACAAAGGTTCATTCGAGAATGTCAATAAAAAGTGGGGATTCAAAATTATTATGAAATGGGTTATATGGCTTACTATCGACGAAATTTGGGTTCAACGGGTTTTTTCTTTCTTGAGTAATTTCATGTTGAAATTGATTGGTTATTTTATGACTGATCTTGTTTGGTTTTGTGACGTATTGCTATCTAATCGGGGATAGTAATGCGCCCCCGAATCAGATGAAGAATGTCACCAAAGTAACATGAAATAGTTGTTTCTGTTGTTCGATTTTAGTTGCCAATGTTTATTGAAGCTGTTTGTATTTTTCAATTATTTCAAATTGTAGTGTTATTCTATACTATAAACCTATTAAATCAGGCATGGCAAGATTAATTGAAGTTTTCTTGACTCTAGCCCGTTCACCTGCATGAATTAGGTATAGACTCAGGTATTTTCTAGATGTGTCGGCCTATTTCTAAATTCTAAATTTTATTCAAAATTATCTTATCTATCATCTTTTAAAAAGTGCAGGCACACAACCTTCAAATATAATTTTACTGATCCAATCCATAAACATACAAACGTATATGTTTACGTAATGGTTTTTTCTGTGACAAAATTTTGCAAGGCATATAATTACTGATTTATCTATTTCATACTTTGTAGGTTAGATAACAGTCATCTATCTACCTCAGATAAGATTGTAGTGCTTTTTCGGTGATGGAATTTATTTCGTTCTCATAATGGCCTATGAATAGATCTATTATGTAGTTTGAGGGCTGTACAATCTTTGGTACATCACAAAAGTCCCTCTAAATCGAATCTGCGGGTTTATGATTCAGGAACAGGATCTATGAGCGCGCAGGCTCGATTTACTCAAGTACCAAATGATTGACTCGGTATTTGCTATCTTACATAGCTGGTCTCAATTAACTATGCAAATGTTTGGTTCATCGAACACAAAACGATTTCAAAGTGCCCAAGATGGTGCGCAGACTCATCTGGTGCAATTTAAGGTGATAAGGTACCCCTTAATGGCACGCAGGCCATTGGTAGTAACCTTTTGGAGTGAGGTTTGTCCCTCTAGTCTCCTATAAATGATATAGAGTCAAGCTGATTTTTTCAGGTTGATCTCTTTACAAAGGTGAGTGTAAATAATACAGTGATACATTTACCTCAAAGTATAGATTTTTGGTATTTCGCCATGCAATACAATGTTGATATCAAGTAGCTAACTTCAGGCTAATCTTCTTTCGAGCAATCATGTGTACTGAGTTGATGTTTCCATTAGATACCACCTGTCCTGGATGACCCTTACACAAAATAAACATAGAACATTCATAACGTTTAAATTTTGGTTAAATTTACATTGATCAGTAAGTATTATGTTGTTTAAATTTGATACAGACTGGACGAATCGATTCTTGTTTACAATTTTGAGCTATCACTTCATATCGTTGAGGTTATGGGTCGATATCTAATTATTTTTTCATGCAACAATATAAAATAGACATATTATAATAAACATAAAATTATTTTTGGTTTTTCTTACTGGTTTTTTACATAATATACATTTATAAATACAATATTACCTCGAACAATTTTACAGATTTTGGCATTTGTGAAGTTGGTACTTTTACCTGGTGCATTCCTTCACTTACAGCTGGTTATCAATTTTTATAATCTCGAAGCAATTTCCTGTATGTTCAGGCCAAATGCTCATTTTGATATCCTCAATATTTCATTTAATAATATGTACACAATTTGTGCACAGATTTTTTTTTGGACAAATTCATCCGGCCTCATTTTTAATAATAATTTCCTCTTCCAGGTCTGTAACGAGATGCCCATGGAAATTTCTTTTGGTTTGTGTTGGAACTCGACCTCGCCTCATTGTGGACAAATTATCATAATATTTACTCGGTGAGTATTACAGATATAAAAAATTGTTTACATTCTTTATCATCACTAGTTGGATTGATGCCTACTTATCTCGTTAACCACTAATGTTTGTTTATCCTTTTGTTGCGCTTGTTTACATCTGTAATTGTCATACCTTCTTCTCAGGTTAGCTAGGCTAATACTGCAAATTGGATCTTGGTTGTTGATCTGAAATTGATAATTTAATTTTGTTCGCATAATGAATAAACTGGTGAATTTATATGATGCTTTCAATTCACCTGTGATGCTTCAAATATTTATTGAATATATTTATAACTTCGACAGTGACTGATTGAACTGGTTACATGAAATAGGTTATGTGCTATGTTGTTGTTATTTGAGACAATCTCAACAGCTAACATGAAATCCAGTGTGTATAACTTTGTTGACATGTGAAGCTTTGTTATTATTTAATGAAGTTGAATTTGAAGTTTTACTCCACCGTCCCTCATTCAGTATTATCTATAATAATTGGAGTGTGAATCTATGTGTATTTTTGACCGTCCTGTTATTTATTAATTGTTTAAATCTGGTATGGCGGCGATGGAGATGAATCCTTTCCATAATAAGCCGTTTTCCTTGAATTGTTATTAACTTAGTTGGCTTCCACCGCACATGCCGGTAGTGGTTGTGGGTTTTTTCGAACATAGTTCCTACTTTCTGACTGGTAACATGAAGTTTGGTGTTTTTAATCTTAACGTGTTTGCGGAGATTGTGGATTTTTCTGGATAGTGTTTTCCTATCCTGCATGTGGGTGCGGACTGTGCTTGATTTTAATTTCATATGATGGGGAGGACTGTAGAATCTCCGGAATGTTTGCTGTTTTCTCTAAAACCGATTTCCTGCTTCTTTCCTGTGTGGTGATTGGATGAAGAGTGATTGACTTCAATTTGGCTTGATGGTTGTGTTTATTTTCTGAGAGTAGTTGTATGAATTTGGAGTTTGTTGCTTTTGTTTTGTGGTAATGTGTACTATCATTCTCATTACTTGGGGGCGTTCTGCTTGCAGGTGGATTGATTGTTTGATTGAGTACTTTATTTATGTAGATTACAATATATACTGGCTTATACACTTATATACAATAGCTTACAATACAGCAAAATTATAGATGAATTTACATAATATAGACTAAGAAAATAACTATCGAACTGTACATGATATGAAAGAGCAATTTGTAATATAATAACCATAGATAATAATCATATTGTTATGCATCTACATAAATTGGTGGAGCTTTGGACATATCAATGTCCATTCTTTGGGAAAAATATTAAAAATATTCTCCCCACTAACTCTCTACCAAAACTTTAATTTTGTTATTCGAACTAAGGATTTATTCATTCATGGAAATATTGTAAAAGTTTTAATCAATATGAATATTGAAGAGAAAAAAAACAGAAAATTGATAAAGTAAAATAATTATATAGGTAGATAAGATCAAATAATTGATTAATAAAATGAAGTAGGCTGAAAGTAGATTGGGGTTATCAAATTCTAGTAATATACAGCAGTATTCAGTGGATAATTGAAATAACATGAGTTTATATGATATATATATATATATATATATATATATATATATATATATATATATATTTATACAATTTGTTCTATAACATGGCTTAAAGGTTTATATTAGTGGAATTAGTGGGGGATGGTTGTCATGTGATCGTTCTTGGGCCAGACAGTTTCAGTCATTTGTTCCAAAATATGTCTTTTTAAAGTCAGGTTGAAGCTCGCTCGGCTCTCGATAGACCTGATAGAAACAGGAAGTGTATTCCATGCACGACAGGCACTGACTAAGAAGGATTTTGTGAAAATAGTAGTTCGATGATTGGGTATCCTTAAAGTACTTTCTCCGGTTCTAGTCTGTGAAGCATCTATCCTCCTACCTTCAGAGACAAATTTGAAATCATCTTTAAAATAGTTCGGGATACCGTATTTCAAGATATCTCTAACAAGCTTGACTATTCGAAAAAGCCTCTGATCGGGAAGCTTCAATGTTGAACTAGCAATGTGGGCTGGGGTGATATGATCGAGAGATCGCCTGGGGTGGGCGTTGGAGAGAGTAGACGAAACGTAGACAATAATTTTGGCATTGCTGTAGTTTATCATTCAGAGTGACTTGCATATCGTTAAGAACAGAATTACAATACATTGAATGTGGGAAGATGAGAGATTGAACCAATAATAATTTAATGTTTCTAGGGAGGATATCGTGCATTTTCTCCAATGCATGCATGGCTGAGAATACCTTTTTACAAGTTTTGTTCACTTGTTCTGACCAGTCAAGAGTATTATTCATGATAATGCCTAAATTTTTAACTGAGCTACAGTGAGGAATGTCATTACCATCTACACTAATTTTGTGAATCGATTCAAGGTCAATATTGTTTATAAGACGAGAATATCCAATTATGATAGGTTGTGTTTTGATGGGATTAAGCTTAAGGCTATTTTTCTTTGTCCATTCCACTATCGAATTGATATCCTGATTCATTATTCCAACTGTTTCATTAATTTTTGTTATGGGACAGCTTAAATAGATTTGAAGGTCGTCTGCATAAGTATGGAAACTGGAGAATTTGATAATGGAAGAAAGGTCATTAGCATACAAAGTGAAGAGGAGAGGGCCTGAAATTGAACCTTGTGGTACTCCATGCATAACGTTTTTCCAAGTTGACTTTTTGTCACCGACAGATACACATTGTTTCCTACCTAATAGATAGGATTTAAACCAAACTAACGAGTTGTGACTGAAACCAAGAATAGCCAACTTATTCAGAAGGACTGTATGATCAACAGTATCGAATGCTTTAGAAAAATCAAATAGGGTGAGGATGGTGCATTTTCTTTGGTCCATAGCTAACCTTATATCATCAGTGACACGAAGCAGAGCTGTCTCAGTTGAATGGAATTCTCTAAAGCCTGATTGAAAGTTATGAAGCTTACTATTGTTGTCTAGAAATTTTACAACTTGAGCATGAATGAGTCTTTCTAGCACTTTGGACAATGCAGGTAAAATACTGATTGGTCTAAAATCCTCAACTTTATTGGGTGATGGAACTTTATTTAGAGGGCGAACCAGAGCAAACTTCCAGTTTTCAGGAAAAATGCCTTCTTCAAGTGACTTGTTGAAAATGTATGTAATGGTTGGTAAAACAGCAAATAACATCTTCTTGATAAATTTGATAGGAATTTTGTCTACACCCGTACCATTACTATGAATACGTTGAATTGCTCTGAAAGTGTCTTCCTCTGAGATTGGATGGAAATGAAATTGATCAGTGATTGGTAAATCTAAGTTTGTAACCTGGTCTTCAAGATCATCTATATGATTAGCAATGACAACTTCGTCGCGTTGGTTAGAGTCTGAAACGAAATGGTCATTTATATTATTCAATGGTAAGTCAATTTGTGAATTAGATTTCTGTTTGCCAAGCCCGAATTCTTTTATTCCCTGCCAAAGTGATTTAGAGTCTTGTCTATTGTTTGTCATAAATGAATTCAAGTACCTAATCTTTGAGTTCTATAATTCCTGTTTAACCCTATTTCTGAGGCTCCTATACTAAATCAAACTGTCCAAGTCGAATGTCTTTTAAAATTTTCTATGTGCTTTGTCTCTACGTCCCATCATATTTAGTATGTCTTCAGTCATCCACCGTACTCGTCGTTTTCTATTAATCCTCCTTGTCACATAAGGTGCATGTTTGTCATACAAAGTCAAAGTCCAATTCTCGAAAGTCTTGACCATGTCATCAACTGAGGGTAATGCTTCAATTTGATGCCATGGAGTCTGAGCCACATCAGTCAGGAAGGCGGCTTCATCAAAGTTTTTGAAGTCTCTATGAGTGATAATTTTCTGTTCTGGCTTGGGTATCTTATTTGAAAGTAAACAGTAGATCAAATCATGTCTAGAAATAGCTGGGACTGAGATTTGGCCTGCTTTAACAACCTCATTGGGATCACTAACAATGAGAAGGTCAATGAGTGTGTCTGATTCATTAGTATGGTGAGTTGGATCGAGGGGTAAAATAGTCATGTTTAGGCATTGGAAAATTGTAGTCAGTTGAAAGTAGTCAAAGTTACAATTCGTCATATTCAAGTCCGTGTTCATATCCCCCATAACTAGTATACGGTTATAACAAGGCATAAGAGAAAGCCAGGCATTTTCGAAATCTGTGGAATGACCTATTTTTGGTGGGCGATAACAGATACCAACAAGTAATTTATCATTACTAGATAAGGATAAATCAAGTGGATCCGGGATTATGTGCGGTAACTGCTGCTGCTCTACTTGGATTTCAAGGAGGCATTGGGTTGTTACTTTAAGGCGACGTCCTATTTTAATACCTGACAGGTAAGTTGATGAAAGAGGTAGCATAGCAATTTCAGTTACACTTTTTACTTGATTATGTAAGTCATTCTGTATCAAGCTACATTGAGAACCAGTGTTGATCAATGCGCGGAGGTTTAGTGATGCTAGCTGGATTGTAATGTAGGTTTGGTAACAGGCATTTATTTTCTGCGGTAGGTTATCAGTTTCTTCTTTCAGCGCTTCTGGAATGTTGTCTCGGAAATTTATACAGCAGTTAACTTCTTCTAATCTAGTACCTACAATCTCAAGGGGTAGATAGGTTTGAAGGGATTGGTCGTTGTTAGCCAATTGACGGGGTTTAAACCTCACATGCTTTGGGTGGTGATGCTGGTAGCACAGTCGTCGTCTGTCCTGGTTTCGCACTGTTGACATATTGGCCGGTCTGGAATTCACATGTGTTAACAGTGCTTGAAGACAGGCGTGGTCGGCTAGTCAGGAGTTCGGCGAATTACTCTGGTTGCTAGGTCCGGCTTTACTAACTTGGCTTCCAGAAGCTTCTTTACACTGTGATTTCAACTGTGTCCGATCAGTGTTTATTATGTTATCCCTTCGATGTTGTTGGTGTGGGTTATTATTACGTGAGCGCCGTTGAATTTGGTCTTGTCTGTCATAATGGGATGGATTATTATAGGTAGAGTTGAAATTTCTTTGGTTGTTATTGTATGTTTGTTGTTGTTGATTTAGATTACGTTGTCCGTGGCTAGATGAAGTGACCTGGTGCTCCTCTCTGTTGTTGGGTTTGCAATGGGGTGTATGGTTTGGTGAGACAGTTGTAAACAGATGTTGATTGGGAGCGTGGCCATTCTGTCGGAATTTGCTCTGTCTATTCTGAACTTGGGGTTTGTCATCCACGGTCTGTAGACAGTGTCGATAATTTTCCAACTCTTTGAAGCTGGTAACTTGGTGGGTGGCCAATGCGAGTCGTATGTATCTCAGCACTTTTTCTATGATTAATCTTACCAACACAGGTTCTGGTACCGAATTATCAAGCTGTGTATTCAGATACCTGAGCCGGGTGATAAAGGTGGTGTAGGAATTATCCACACGTGCATCATACTGGCTAGAGACAATTTCTGCCAACAAACCTTGTTGCCTCCCTGCACTCCAATATTTCTCAAGGAAAATTTTCTCGAATTCTTCAAACGTCTTTATCTCCTGGGCACAGTTGTGGAAGAATAATAGTGGTTCACCCGACATAAGAGCAGTTAGTTTCAGGCGCCAGATTGGCCAGGGGGTAGGCACTAGTTGGTGTATGGATTTAAGCTGGTTTATGAAGGGTTTTGGCTGTATGGACCCTTGTGTATTATCGAATTTCTCTAGATTGTTGACGAGGGATAGCATACCAGTATTGTCAGCAGGTGAGCAACTACCATTCAGGTTCGGTACCAAAGTCATTTGGGATTCCAGATGCGTGATTTTAGAATCTGTGGCGGCTATTTTCCTTTCTAACTGGGTTTTTTGCTCTTGAATGCCATCCTACATGGAATTAACCTTGTTGCTTAGATTTGTTTGTTGATCCGATAGGTGGTCTATTCGGCTCTCTAGGGTTAACTGGTTCTCTGCATTTTGTTCAGTTTTAAGACTGACAAGATCCACGGAGGTGCTCACGACTCGAATAGCAGTTTCAAGTTCTTGTTCTAAGCGCTGACATCCACTTTCACATTTAGTGTGATGATTTTTTAGCTCAGATTGTAAATGTGCTCGGGTCTGTTCCTTGGTTGCCTTTATTTGGTCGACTATCTTCTCCGTCATCCGCTTTTCTAGCTTTTGGGTTTCATTGGTTATGTCAACCCGCAAGTTTGTGTTCAAGTCGGCAAGTTTGCTCTCCATATTTAGGGACATCTCATCCATCCGAGTGTTGAGATCGTCAGTGATTTTTATCTTTAATTTCTTGTGCTATCCATGTAAGCAAAGAATTGTCTGAACTCCTCTTTCCGCTCTTCTCTATCCCTGTTTCTTTCTTCTCTGTCCTTGCGCTCTTTCTCCCTCTGTTCTTCTTGGTCCCTGTCTCTCTCTCTTCCTGTTGCTTGCGCTCTTTCTCCTTCTGTTCTTCTCGGTCTCTGTCTCTCTCTTCCTGTTGCTTGCGCTCTTTCTCCTTCTGTTCTTCTTGGTCCCTGTCTCTCTCTTCCTGGCGTTTTTTTTGGTCTTTCTTCCACCGTTCATCGAACTCGATCATCATCTGCTCGGTTGTAGCAAGGGGTGCTATTTGCCAGTGCTAGTGATAGAGGTCCATGAGTGTCCTTAAGTAATGCCTTTTCTTCATTTGCAGGTATTGAAGGAGCAGCGTGTGGAGGTGAGGTGGTTGGTACATCCTGGAGCTCGATCTGGGTGGACGAGTGCTGCCCCAGATTATTGGTGTTGAAGCCCATGGAGGATATGCTGCCGGGCTCGCGACTCCTTGGGGTCTCTGCCTCGTCGTCCACTGGAGTCGTCCAATGGAGCGTCGTCAACTATTGCCGCATCCACCTGCGTGCTGGGTCCTGAAGGGTAGTGCGACTGGGTATGAGACATCTGAATTTAGGTTGGAGTCTTCCATGGTGAAGTGATAGATTCTTGGGTGATAGTGTGGAAGTTCGAACAACAGTTCGGTAGTATGTGAGCAGACAAGTGAAGCGATGCTGATTTGCTTAAAATTATATAAGTGATGAGATGAGTGAACAACAAATATTTATCACAGTGATTAGTGCCACGAGATGACTAGAGGATGATTCAGTGCACGTTGACCCTCAATTGTTCGAGGTAAAACATATAAAACAGTAAAAATTAACAATAAAAAACAACATATAACAATTTCCTGTTAGGTAGGATACAAAACCTTCTTGTTTTATAATTTTCATGTGGTTCAGTCCACATACAAAATTGATCTGTTCAATCTCAAGTTCGCTCTTTCTCTTCCCTAAAAATTCATCACTAGCTGACGAATCTCTTACCCACATTGATCGTGCAGGGCACGCTTATTAATAATTGAGGTTCTATGTCACTCTAGTTTGATTAGGATTGTTATGATGAATATTCAGGCTAAATTTGACAAGTTGCGTTTGATCCAAAGTTTGACAAAATTTCTGGGTACTAGTGAAATAATTATGTAATCTAATAGTGTAGCTGTACATGCCTAGGAGTCTCATCAGAGGCTAACACAGTTGGGCGCCATGTGTCAGAGTCCAGCCCATGGGGAGGAAATGTGTCATAATCTTTCTCCAAGGGGAGGGACACGGAAATATATAATTTGAATTATATGACAATAAACTAGGATTATAATCGTTCAACCATGAGTACGATTTCTTCGTATAGTAGGTCTTACCTTGTGTTGATGAATATTGCAGCCTATTTTGCTCTGTGGAGAGGGGTGGATGTACAGTAAAAAGGGAATTAATAGTTAAAATGGTTGGATTAAATAAAATAATTGAACAATTACAGTATTTGAGGTTATGATTTGACAATAGGTAGTTGCAGGTTAGGTTGACCAGCCTTTGTTTAATCAGATTGTCGGTATCATTCAATTCAGAGTATCTAAGTAGAATGACTGGTGTATGGATGGAACAGATTGAGAAAATTAATTTGCTCAATAGAGGGTTTGGTGGTCTACAAAGGTAGCCAAAGTAAGAAATCTGAATTTCTAACTTAATGCTGTAGGTGGTTATATTATAGTGAGATGGAATTAAATCCAATTTAATAATAAAATGAAGTTCAACTTGAATCTGCTGAGTGTAAATTATGCTATCACTAGGATCAGACAGAGACAGTAATTTTGGAGTGAACTTTTTCTCCAAATGATGACTAATATATCCAGAATCCAATAATTGTGCCGTAATTGGAAAAGATATTAGACCGCATGAAACAACAGACAGAATGGCAAATCCATGCGAACCAGGTCTCTGATAAGTACTATAGGTCGTGTGAAGGCAAAATGCTGAATCAAAGTAGTAAATATTTCGAGTACCGAGTTCAATTCTAATGTTGTCTATACAATCTATTACCTCTTCCTGCGTCATTGATCGGCTGATAATGCAGGATTCACTTCACCTCAGTGTGGTAGGCTAGTGGGAGTCGATTTATATTTTGATTCTGTGGGATATTCCCAATAAAAAGGTTCATTACTTGATGGGAAAATCGACCACTATTTACCACCAGAAGAAATAATAGTCTAATAATAGATACTACACTTGATAATGTCTGACTATTGCAAAACAGGATGTGTTCTGCACGATCAATATGTGTCAGTCGAGAAAGAACGAATTTGGAGGTATAATGAAGTAAACCCAGTTTAACAAAACGGTAATATGGATATATTCTGAGAGATAAACTGTTACAGCAGATATTGAATAAATTAATGAACAGATTATACAAATTATGACTCTCAATAGATACAGAATGAATATGGTTGATAGCAGATTTGAATCTTTAAATTATAAATATTATGTAAAAAGTTCAGTACTCTTTGATTGAACAAAAGAAAATGGATAATAGCCCTTGGAAAGGGTCATAAACTGCACTAGATAATTAGGCAAAAATAAGTTAATACAAAACTATGATTCAGAAAATAGAACAAATTAATAATTTAAATTATTCTCAGGGTGTGGTTTCGCCTAAGGGAAATAGACCTTTCGGCTAAGTACAGCTTGGATATTAAAATTCATTTGATACTATAAAAATCAATTATGATAGCTTTCGTACCCCTAAAACTATAGTCATGACTTTTCTTAAATGGACCGATTTGTGCGCTGTGCAATTTTCGTAGATTTATGGGTATCCCCTTTTATATATTCGAATAACTAAGGTAGACTTTTGTTTCCGTTTTTTTGTTTTCGAAATATATTTGGCTGTAGAATATATCGTCCTGGCTGGATCCTTCCGCGTGGCAAAAAATGTCGAACAGACTTCACTAATATAATTTCGGGGTTTATTTGAATGAAATTGAAAATCTTAGTATCACAATTATCATAGGAACTTTGGAACAACTTTTTTAAAACAGAAAGACAAAGATTGAATTACATTAAACAGAAATTAAAGCTTTTGAACAATTAAGTACATGGACTAGGTCTGCATCCCACCGATGATCCTTCCAAATGGCCTCGAGTCTTCCTTTTCTGATTTTCACTTGAGTTTCTTCTTCAAATTTTATCTCGCCAAATTTACATATTTATTTGGGATTGGTCAGATTCTGTGATGTAACCAATACGCTGAATGGGTGGTGTCAATGTGTCCAACTTTAAAGCTTTTAAATAGGGCGAAATTCCTGATTTTAAGTTGTTCCAAATTATCATTCAGTTTATATAATTATAATAATACACAAATAAATAATAGAATTCGTCTATGATGATATGCATTTATAATTAGCTTCGACGAATAGCTAATGATTATAGGACATAGACATGCTTTTATAACATAGAGTAGACATAATATAAGAATATATATGCTTATAATAATAATGAACATGATAATAAATAAATATTTCTTCCTTTTTTTTGTTTATATGGTTTTTTATATGCTAGAATATCGACCCTCAATCATCATATACTGGCCAAGTTAATCTGTCTTCATATTTCTAACAAGTATATTTTCATGATAATTCATTAAATAAATATTCAGGCCTATTCGGCATAGAAATTAAAATATAAAAATAAAAATGTTAATATTACATAATTTTTATGATCGATCATTAGTCGAACTGCCTTCTCAATTTGCTACTTGTTAACAAGTTAGCTTTGGTCTGTTTTGGGGTTATGTTTTTGTTTCAAAACTAACCTTCAAATATAATTTTACTGATCCAATCCATAAACATACAAACGTATATGGTTTTTTCTGTGACAAAATTTTGCAAGGCATATAATTACTGATTTATTTATTTCATACTTTGTAGGTTAGATAACAGTCGTCTATCTACCTCAGATAAGATTGTAGTGCTTTTTCGGTGATGGAATATTTTTCGTTCTCATAACGGCCTATGAATAGATCTATTATGTAGTTTGAGGGCTGTACAATCTTTGGTACATCACATTATTAAAATATTAGAGAATTATTTATTCAAAGAATATTATATTTATAAAGAAATATTTTTTGTCTATGTGATTTTATAGGAATATATTTTGTGTTTCATGTCAGCATATAAGATTCTAGAAGTTTTATAATTTTCCTAATTCATCTCGTGATAGAGTCTACAGTTTGAGCTGTCTTGGTACCAAGCATTCTTATTCTGCAGCATATATAATAAGTAAATTAATTAATATTGATCTTATTCAGAGCACTTATTACTTATCATCCTTTGATGATAGTGATACTATTCAGCCAGCACAATATTACTGATATTTGTATCAATAAGTCTACAATATATCATATAAGGATCCAGAGAACTCCAAGAACTGGCGTTGTAAGTCTCAAGTAATTTCGAAAGAATAAATTAGTGCATACTTGTATTCATGACAAGCGTTTTAAGGATCAGCTAGAAATATCATAGTTGATTTTCATTATCCTCGATTGAATATATGGTTACTGATATATGGTCACTATCTTTTTGACTTCCTCATTGGTAATCTTCAATATCTTCAAGAGAGCAGTGGTAAGAATTGTTAATCATCAGTTATTGAATCCCATGGTGGTTCATTACATTGAGAGTATTCATGCATCTACTACTGAGCTAGAGCTGTGGTCTGACCCCAGTATATTTGCGAACCAGACAGCCATAAATTTTTGCAAATTTTTTTGCAAGCTAGGGATATTAACAGCTACACTGGTATATATGAAAAATACCATTTCACAATGTCAAAGTGACTGACCAGAATGGATCTTTAGTCGATTTCAGAGGAGATAGATTAACAGTTAAACAACATATATAAGAGAAGAAGTGAGATGGGATTCATTGTATTTTAATCTCATACCTCAAATCATAATACATGCAGAGGAAATGAAAGTAGTGGTGTTTTGAGAGAGCTGCCTATCCAATAGAAATCGAGGGGTGTGGCCTCCCCCTCCACCCCCCCTGCCACAGTCGGCCATTTTGGCCCCGCCCCTAGCCAATAGGAATCAAGGGGCGTGGCCACGCCCCCCTGCACCCCCCTGCCCTAGTCAGCCATTTTGGCCCCGCCCCCAGCCAATAGGAAGCAAGGGGCGTGGTCAAAATGGCGTCTCTCCACCCCCTTCCCTAGTGTCGGCCATTTTGTCCCCCACCAAAGTCCCCGCCCCAACCAATAGGAAGAGGTTCCCCCGACGGCCATCTTTGTTGTAGCAGGTGTCAAAAACATCTGTCATCTCCCACCAAAGTCCCCAACCAAGAGGTTCCCCTACCCAGGAAGTGCCCCCGACGGCGGCCATCTTTGTTGTAGCAGGTGTTCTGACATCTGCCCCAGTTAACACCTGCTTCAGCAATTAAGTGGTGCCAATTAGCATATTAAAAATATCCCCACATTTAAAATCTTTAAAATCACAGATATCTAAACTCTCAAACTACACTACTAGCGCTAAACTCTCAAACTACACTACTAGCGCTAAACTCTCAAACTACACTACTAGCGTTCAAAGTTTGGCGCAAATTAAACTACAATAATATGTTCCTTGTTTTCCTCCACCACAAGAAGAATGAAAAGAATTACATTTCATATTTGTTCGTATGAGATGTCATTTTCCCCACACTATGCTGTAAAAGGAATGGTGGCGCTTTTTTTAATGTGCTTTCCCCATATTGAAAAAACTCTAATTGAATGTTGCTATAATAGGATGTAGAATAGATAGGCTAATCTATTCTACATACTACTATAGTTATTCATTACAAAGTGTTAATCAACATTAGGCCTATTGCACAACAATATAGTGCATGTTCCTTTTTTCCACCACCACAGGAAGAATGAAAAAAATTACATTTCATATAGGTAAGAAATCACCTTGCTATGCTTTCGGCGATGCAATTTCAGCAACCCCCACTCCTCCTCCCCCTATCACGTGACCTTGGTTCCACCCATCACTGCTCTTATCCTGGATGATGTCACATTGGATTACAACCTTCTCTGCTCACATTTTCCACTATTTACAATAGCTTTAATTAAATACAAAATACAACTCTTTCCTTATGTCTACTGGGGTTATACTTTAGAACATCTAGCTTAATTCTAATTTTATAATTCAAATCAATGTTGGAGCTCTCAAATTCCTCCTCCAACCAATAGTTTGACACATACAATTCTTCCAGATTTTCAAACTGTAAAATATACCGAGTATTGTTTCTATTGTACACTTCTTTTATTGCAATAATGACTAATTCTTTTCCTTCTTGTAGATTCTCTAATCTTTTGCACTGACCTACTTTTACTTTCCCTTTAATTTCCAGCATTGTGATGTTATTATACTGCTCCACTTCTTTTTGTGTGAAGGGAGTGTCTTCCAAGTTTTTCCATACATCTGACAGAAACTTAAGTGATTCTATTCTAGGAAATGTATGACCATTATAGCTTTACATACCATTGACTGTAATTACACAAATTTTCTCTTCCCTTGGTAGACAAATAATTTCTTTTTTGTCAGTGTAAGGGATTACAAAATAACCCACTTTCTTAAGGTCTTCTATTGCATTGTATGCATTAATAAAAACATTTTTATGGGAGCCCTTTACAAAGTAAACATTTTTCGAACCTTCCTTTTCTCCTAAAACACCTACATATGGAAATTTTCCTTTATTATTTACAGAAAATGCAGTCACATTATAAACTCCACTAGGCTCAAAATTTCGCCAATGTGAATGGAAATATGGCTCAAGTTCCTCTCTCAAATTTTCTATTTCTTCCTCAAATTCTTCTAGCTGCTTATGCTGTTTCCTAAATGACTGCGCGGCTTCAAAAACTCAATTTTCCTCCGCTTTAGATCAATTTCATCCAGTTCTAGCTTACGCTTCTTGGCTGATAGCACTGAGATAGGAGACAAGGGCTGTATCTCTTTAACAGGGTGCGGGAGAAGCTTACAGGTTATGTTTGCTCGTTTTCTTAAGACTTGTGGTATCAAGTTACCTGTTGCTACAAGACCCAACTCATCTAGGTCAACAACTTTAGATATGGTAGAGAAAACTGTGGTTGACTTGGAGAAATAAGTCTCTCCACTCTTAATATAACACTTTTGTATAAAACTAATATTATCCTTGTTGTCTGCATCCTCGAAAATTTCCACATAATTAATAGGTAGTAGATTAAAGCTAAATGCGGAGATTACATAGGATATAATTTTATTTCGTTGTTGTGGATTGGTAGGCAGATTTAATTGTACTCCAGTCAATTTCTTGGTATTGCTATTTCCCCAGTAAACATATTGTAAGAGATTGTTAAAAACCAAACAACAGCTATTCTTCAAATTGTTTGTTAGTTTAGTCCACATTTTAGCTAAGGATACAGAAAATATAGGAGCATTTTGGAAATAATTCTTACTGTCATTTAAGAGTGACAAGCAATCTTGAATAGGGTCAAATTGATTAGAGCTATAGTTATTTCTAATGCTGTAGTTATAAATTGTTGCTTCCAAACGTGTAATACCATGCATTTTAGCTGCATCAGAGGTAAAGGTTTCCCGTAATCTTGTATCTGGACAGGCAATAAAGTCTACAATATGGTTACCTAACTGCTTATTTACACCAGGGCTTGTGATTTGACATACAAACTTATTATAAATTTTCACCCTCACATTACTATTAACCCAAGTCAAGCAATCAATCCCAACAGTTTTATTGTTATCTACTATCACATTATAGTCTTCTTTATATTCTCCTTGGAAGCAGAAACAATGATTTGTAGTTAGAAAGTCACACATTCCATTCTTGTTGAATATTCCAGCGAAGTCCTGTGTTATGTCCAAGTCTAGTAGATAGAAGTGCTCCTTTCTCAGCTGCTCCAATATCTCGGTAGTTCTTCTATCAATGTAGCAATTGGGACATCTGCAAGCTCCACTTTGTAAGGTATCCCTACTGGTTGCTGGTGTTTTTGTTTCACCTCGTTGTAATCATCTTTACCAAGCACTTGTAGAATCTTTTGAGTCATATCACTTCCACTGTCCAATAGGTAAGGGAGCTTTGCTTTGACTCCATGTTTAGCTGACACCATATTAGAGAATTTTCCTCTCAAATATAAGTTGAATGCACCACATATATCCTTTTTTAGAACAAAACGTCTCTTATCCATTGGCTCACAATCATCCAAAGCACAGATTTTCACAAGCATTATATTGTCACAGAAAGGTTCTGTAATAGGCACAAGATTTGAGTCATCCTGCACCAACAGTTCTTCTCCAGCAGTGTAATCAATTTTCCCAATGTCTGTAATAAGGTAGTCATTGCACAGATTTTCTGTCAACAGCCACAAACCAAACCGCTCATTGGTAGGCTTTATTTTATTACCACAAAGCTGAGAGACACTAAACACTTTGGAAGAAGCCATGTTCACTGTTTCGCTGTTACTATCAAACTGAGCGAATGTCAATTATTCTGGAGTATTTATAGGGATACAGCTAAGGAGAAGGATACTGCGCATGCGCAATGATAACTAGATTTTGTGTGAAGGGAGTTTCTTCCAAGTTTTTCCAAATATCTGAGAGAAACTTAAGTGATTCTATTCTAGGAAATGTATGACCATTGCAGCTTGTCATACCATTGAGTGTAATTACACAAATGTTCTCCCTTCTTCTCCGCATTCCTCTCTAATTTTTTCTTTCCTGCTAAACGAGTGGAGGAGGAGGACAAAGGAGGAGGAGGAGGACAAAGGAGGAGAACGGAGGCTAAGTTTGCAGTGTTTAGACATGCAACTGAATGCATTCATGTATGACTAAAACGCAATTGCGTGTGTGCAGCTATGCATGACTTCGACATGTCTGATCATGTCTGTGTGAAGTCATTAACCTTTGACTATAAATATGAATACTAAGTGACTTAAATGAATAATAAGTGCAATAATCAACATTTACATATATAATTTATTATAATTGAAGAAGAAGAAGAAGAAAAAAGAACCTAATCCTTTAATTCAAATTGCCACAATTTGAAAAAAAAATTGAAATATTTAATATTATTAATTTAAAATTTTAAAGTGTTCCTCTGATATAAGGCTGAATCGACGGTCGCGGCAGCGACCACAATTTGAATTAAAGGATTAGGTTTCTTTTTTCTTCTTCTTCTTCTTCAATTATAATAAATTATATATGTAAATGTTGATTATTGCACTTATTATTCATTTAAGTCACTTAGTATTCATATTTATAGTCAAAGGTTAATGACTTCACACAGACATGATCAGACATGTCGAAGTCATGCATAGCTGCACACACACAATTGCGTTTTAGTCATACATGAATGCATTCAGTTGCATGTCTAAACACTGCAAACTTAGCCTCCGTTCTCCTCCTTTGTCCTCCTCCTCCTCCTTTGTCCTCCTCCTCCACTCGTTTAGCAGGAAAGAAAAAATTAGAGAGGAATGCGGAGAAGAAGGGAGAACATTTGTGTAATTACACTCAATGGTATGACAAGCTGCAATGGTCATACATTTCCTAGAATAGAATCACTTAAGTTTCTCTCAGATATTTGGAAAAACTTGGAAGAAACTCCCTTCACACAAAATCTAGTTATCATTGTGCATGCGCAGTATCCTTCTCCTTAGCTGTATCCCTATAAATACTCCAGAATAATTGACATTCGCTCAGTTTGATAGTAACAGCGAAACAGTGAACATGGCTTCTTCCAAAGTGTTTAGAGTCTCTCAGCTTTGTGGTAATAAAATAAAGCCTACCAATGAGCGGTTTGGTTTGTGGCTGTTGACAGAAAATCTGTGCAATGACTACCTTATTACAGACATTGGAAAATTGATTACACTGCTGGAGAAGAACTGTTGGTGCAGGATGACTCAAATCTTGTGCCTATTACAGAACCTTTCTGTGACAATATAATGCTTGTGAAAATCTGTGCTTTGGATGATTGTGAGCCAATGGATAAGAGACGTTTTGTTCTAAAAAAGGATATATGTGGTGCATTCAACTTATATTTGAGAGGAAAATTCTCTAATATGGTGTCAGCTAAACATGGAGTCAAAGCAAAGCTCCCTTACCTATTGGACAGTGGAAGTGATATGACTCAAAAGATTCTACAAGTGCTTGGTAAAGATGATTACAACGAGGTGAAACAAAAACACCAGCAACCAGTAGGGATACCTTACAAAGTGGAGCTTGCAGATGTCCCAATTGCTACATTGATAGAAGAACTACCGAGATTATTGGAGCAGCTGAGAAAGGAGCACTTCTATCTACTAGACTTGGACATAACACAGGACTTCGCTGGAATATTCAACAAGAATGGAATGTGTGACTTTCTAACTACAAATCATTGTTTCTGCTTCCAAGGAGAATATAAAGAAGACTATAATGTGATAGTAGATAACAATAAAACTGTTGGGATTGATTGCTTGACTTGGGTTAATAGTAATGTGAGGGTGAAAATTTATAATAAGTTTGTATGTCAAATCACAAGCCCTGGTGTAAATAAGCAGTTAGGTAACCATATTGTAGACTTTATTGCCTGTCCAGATACAAGATTACGGGAAACCTTTACCTCTGATGCAGCTAAAATGCATGGTATTACACGTTTGGAAGCAACAATTTATAACTACAGCATTAGAAATAACTATAGCTCTAATCAATTTGACCCTATTCAAGATTGCTTGTCACTCTTAAATGACAGTAAGAATTATTTCCAAAATGCTCCTATATTTTCTGTATCCTTAGCTAAAATGTGGACTAAACTAACAAACAATTTGAAGAATAGCTGTTGTTTGGTTTTTAACAATCTCTTACAATATGTTTACTGGGGAAATAGCAATACCAAGAAATTGACTGGAGTACAATTAAATCTGCCTACCAATCCACAACAACGAAATAAAATTATATCCTATGTAATCTCCGCATTTAGCTTTAATCTACTACCTATTAATTATGTGGAAATTTTCGAGGATGCAGACAACAAGGATAATATTAGTTTTATACAAAAGTGTTATATTAAGAGTGGAGAGACTTATTTCTCCAAGTCAACCACAGTTTTCTCTACCATATCTAAAGTTGTTGACCTAGATGAGTTGGGTCTTGTAGCAACAGGTAACTTGATACCACAAGTCTTAAGAAAACGAGCAAACATAACCTGTAAGCTTCTCCGCACCCTGTTAAAGAGATACAGCCCTTGTCTCCTATCTCAGTGCTATCAGCCAAGAAGCGTAAGCTAGAACTGGATGAAATTGATCTAAAGCGGAGGAAAATTGAGTTTTTTGAAGCCGCGCAGTCATTTAGGAAACAGCATAAGCAGCTAGAAGAATTTGAGGAAGAAATAGAAAATTTGAGAGAGGAACTTGAGCCATATTTCCATTCACATTGGCGAAATTTTGAGCCTAGTGGAGTTTATAATGTGACTGCATTTTCTGTAAATAATAAAGGAAAATTTCCATATGTAGGTGTTTTAGGAGAAAAGGAAGGTTCGAAAAATGTTTACTTTGTAAAGGGCTCCCATAAAAATGTTTTTATTAATGCATACAATGCAATAGAAGACCTTAAGAAAGTGGGTTATTTTGTAATCCCTTACACTGACAAAAAAGAAATTATTTGTCTACCAAGGGAAGAGAAAATTTGTGTAATTACAGTCAATGGTATGTAAAGCTATAATGGTCATACATTTCCTAGAATAGAATCACTTAAGTTTCTGTCAGATGTATGGAAAAACTTGGAAGACACTCCCTTCACACAAAAAGAAGTGGAGCAGTATAATAACATCACAATGCTGGAAATTAAAGGGAAAGTAAAAGTAGGTCAGTGCAAAAGATTAGAGAATCTACAAGAAGGAAAAGAATTAGTCATTATTGCAATAAAAGAAGTGTACAATAGAAACAATACTCGGTATATTTTACAGTTTGAAAATCTGGAAGAATTGTATGTGTCAAACTATTGGTTGGAGGAGGAATTTGAGAGCTCCAACATTGATTTGAATTATAAAATTAGAATTAAGCTAGATGTTCTAAAGTATAACCCCAGTAGACATAAGGAAAGAGTTGTATTTTGTATTTAATTAAAGCTATTGTAAATAGTGGAAAATGTGAGCAGAGAAGGTTGTAATCCAATGTGACATCATCCAGGATAAGAGCAGTGATGGGTGGAACCAAGGTCACGTGATAGGGGGAGGAGGAGTGGGGGTCGCTGAAATTGCATCGCCGAAAGCATAGCAAGGTGATTTCTTACCTATATGATAATTCAAGTAGTTTACTGTCTAAATATTCTCTACTTGCTGCCACTAATGACGATGTTGCTTCTGCTGCTGCTGATGATTCACAACCACTGTTTAAAACTAATGGTGCTGTTGTATTAAACACATGATGTGTCCTACCAAATTGATCTATTGTACTACTCACTGCAGTGGCGGCGCTACTGCCCGACATCTCTATTCTTGTCAAGTGTTAAACACATACTAACGACTAAAAGCAACATTGCCACCTAATATAATACCACTTTCTTTCAGTTCTTCAATAATAGAAGCTATTTCAACTGAATGTGATCTATTTCCCGCCTGCTGTGATGAAAGCAGAATATTTAATCTGTCTATCAGTTCATTTGGATTATCCCAGTAGACATACTGTCGACTAGTAGATTCATTTCTTATAAAACCCATACCACTAACAGCTGCTGCCGCTGCATCATCAATCCTAGATCTTTTTCTTTTCCTACTACTACTCGATGGAAATAAAGATTGAATAATTTGTGATTTATAGCCTGTATTTCTCTTTACATAACCGCGTCTATCTAAATGAGCAGCGGTAAGCTGCAATATTACAATATTTTCTTAAATCACGTTCTGTGTACAGTTTCTGGTCAGGCTGTTTTTTAAATAGAAGTTCACACAAACCAACTGTTAAACTATACTTATTATTATTGTCGATAATTAAATAACCATTGGCAATACTGATATCCTTTACACCCATATAGTATTCATTTACTTTACTATCATACATATACCATAAGATATACAATTATTTATTTTTTCATTATGAAATTCACGTATATACTCATCAATAAAATCCACTGTTATTGTTGTTTTATTCAAAATATCACTTACATTAGATCTATTCAAACCCTCATCCACATCCATTCCCTTGCCCGTATCTTTCTCCTCCTCCTCCTCCTCCTCCTCCTCCTCCTCCTCCTCTCCTCCTCCTCATCGTCCTCTGATTCTTCTTTAAGTCTGCTACTAGTGTGTGCATGTTGTACAAGTGTATCTTTAAATTGTTTTAGTGGATTGATAATTGGTTCTAATGATTTTTGTCTAATCGAATCATTTTCCCTAATCATACTAGTTAATGATCTATGTTTATTAATAATTGATTTACGCAAACCTTTTATCCTGTCAATTACTTTACTAGTATGACGATGATGATCACGTTGCACTAGTCCTCGTCTTCGTCCACGTCCTCGCCCTCCTCTTTGTTTTTTTCTTTTTTAATTAATTTTACGCATATTGCTAGTAGTAGAACGATAATTAGTTCTTTCACCTATACTGGCTCAACAACAAATGATGAGAATTGACACATGTCAATTGGTGCTGCTGCTATACACACTTGGATCAATATACTTACCAAGACAATTACAATATTTACCAGCATCTGGTTTACACTCAGTGAAAATTGAAATAAAACTATGATTTCCGCCGCCGCTTTGCCATACATGTGAACATAGATTTCTGAATGCAACAAATGTCATATCAGTTCCAACAAAATCTCTAAATATTAATTTTAAATTGTGCATATCCATTTTAAAAATAATCAGCATATTTGCGTTGACTCTGATATGATGTTTTGAAATTGCGCCATAGCTTTGAATTAAGTACACACAATCTATGCTTTTGTGTCTGCCCATTGTGAAAAAATTACGTATTTGCGGCACACGTGTAACATTCAAATCGTCAAATATTATCAGTGAATGAGTGTCGATATCATTCGGTTGTGGTATACATTCAATATTGTCAGATTTATAGTAGTTTACACACTTGAGTTTTGAAAAAACAACATCCAATAATTTATTTTTTTCCCGATACAAAGACTTACTGAACAAGTATAGGTTTTTGAATTTTAATCCATTTTTATCGAATATTAAATTCAGCAGTACATTTGTCTTTCCACAATTTGATGCACCGCAAATTAGAATTCTAGCTGAACTTGGCAAAAACTCACCATGCTTTTTTCTATCTAGACAATTTTTGCCCACTTGTTTTGTATCTACAATTAGATTATCAAAGTTAACTATTGCTATTGACTCTTTTGATGACGTCATAATAATAACTCTTGCTGCGCGCTTGCTGTTTACACATGCATGTCTACAGTTCAACTATGCTGTTAACATCGCTACATCCAATGTGTGTGTGTGTGTGTGTGTGTGTGTGTGTGTGTGTGTGTGTGTGTGTGTGTGTGTGTGTGTGTGTGTGTGTGTGTGTGTGTATACTACAAGCAGTTTATGAATGAAGAAAACACGCACATACAATGTTCACAGTTTATTAAAAATACTAGATACATACAAATTTAGCAGCAGCAGCAGCTAAAACAAGTGTGTTGACAATATCTTACATAGTTGAAAATACATAAAAAGTTGAAAATACATACAAATTTGACAGCTGCATACATAAAAGGTGAAAATATACATACAAAGTTGACAGCTGCAGTAAGGTAAGTGGCGACAAATCTGAGACAGTGATAATACATAGACAAAGTTGACAGTGTTTTTTGCTAATATTATAAAAAATTGTAAATTATTACAAAGCGTGTGTCTTTCCCTTTCACATAATACAGTATAGCTGTTAGCACCAGCGTCACACGCATTAATTAAGATTAGCCATTGACATGCAATAATCTAAAATATAAATTAATATCTTTTCTTTCTTCTTATCATCATCATCATCTTCATCAACATCAGCTACATTAAAGTCTATTGATTTAATTTGCGAGTAAAGTATGTTTAGTTGCATAGAAAATTGAGCACAAATACAAGTATCTACTACATCAAATACGCTGCTTGCATCTTTTAAAGTTTTATATGAACATATACTTGAATGAAACCTACTATCATCATCATCATCATCAACAACAACATCACTGAAAAATGTTTTTCTACATAAGCTAACTAGAAAGCATTTTTCAATATCAACACGTTTTACACACATTGCTTTAAGCGTACACAAAAGATCAATTATTCTTTTAATAACACTACACGCATCGTTACCATTCAGCAAATAGAACAACAGTGGCGCATCCATTGCCATTGACATTATGTTTATATCATATCTGAAACAATATGCAAATAAATTTAATGATTTTTGCGCGTTGCACGCAGTTTCTTCTGTTTTACAGACAGAGTAATAATATCACTCTTATCTATCCAGCTAGTTTTATCAAAGCCTAACCATTTAACAAGATATTTATTGTTTGATTTTCGTATTATTCGTTCAACTAAATATGTATTTTGTTCGGACGGTGTTAAGTTTGTTTTCATCAATTGTTCACTATAAAATCTGCCTTGTATGATTTCATTGTTAAGATCGCGAATTACATAGGTTGGCGGTTGTGTGGGAAAAACACCGTGAATTATAAACAGTTCTGGCGACCAATTTAATCTAAAACTTTTATCAAAAACCTGACGAAACTTACTTATTCACACTACGTCGCCTAATGCAAACTTTGGTCGATAAGCTGTACGCGGCGGCGGCGGCGGCGACGATTGTTTTGTCTTTTTCAACTGTAACATGATCAAATGCTTTTCATGACGTCGTCTAACACTGGCCGGTGTCATGCCAATCGCTGAATGAATAGTGTTATTATATTGATAAACAATGTCCGGCAAAATTTTCAACCATTTTTGCATACCGCTAGCAGTTAGTCGTTCATACAAACGTGATTTCAGTGTTCGGTTCAATCTTTCAACAAAAGCTGCCTTAATTTCAGAAAATACACTGTAATGATTGATGTTCAACCTATCGAATAGTTGTTTAACATCCTTATTGTAAAATTCACGACCTAAATCGCTTTGCACATTTTTTATACCCTTATTTAACACTAATATTCGCGCTAATTTTCGTTCAACTTCTTTTCCTGTTTTAGTTTTTAATGGTTCAGCAAAAGCATAACGTGAAAAACAATTAATTGCAATCAAAACATAACGATAGCCGTTGTTTGCTCTAGCAAATTCTGGCAATTCAATTAAATCAATTTGAATGAGGTCTTTTATTCCTTTTAATATATATTTACGTCTGTTGAATTTTCTTCGCGCTGGACGGTGTAATTCCTGAGCAATTTTCTGTTGCAAATCTGACATATTTGCGGTTCCGTTCTCCCCTACACGAATGTGCGCGTGCACACGTGATTGTTTTTGCTAGAGTTCAGTCACACCTGCAGCACTGCTCTGTTGTCTTCAACAGCGATCTTTCTTTGTCTTCTTCTTCTTCTTCTTTAGACGGATGTTGTTTCTGCCGCCTTCTTCTTCTTCGTGTTCGACACTGAGCTGTGTCGGAGCGGTGCTTGTTGAACTGGTTTCACTAATAGCTTCTTGCTCCTCTCTCTCTCTCTCTCTTTCACTCTCACTGCTGCGATCAATCTGGCATAACACCAGTCCCGCTAGCCGTGCTGCTGCTGATATCGATTATACATGCAAAAATAATAGAATGGAAAGTATGAAACATTGTAAACTGCTAACTAAACAACGAAGACGCAACTATGCCCGACAAGGTTTTTATTTTGATGGGGAAAGCATACTGTGTGTTTATTGTGGATTTGATTTGATTTCGCATAAAGCGAGAGTATGCAGTCTGACCTGTAGCGAAAATGTAGGTGGTGGTGGAAGGGAGAAGTGAAAAGCAATAAATTTCACTGTTCTAGTACCACTCATTTAGTGTACCTTCGGTAGCAGCAGCAGCAGATTGAAGAGCTATAATGAATCCATAAACTTGGTCTTATGTGCCAGAATGTTTAGAAATTAAATTACAAAACTACATTGAATGGTATGATTTGTGTCAAAAAGCAATAGAGACAAAAAACAGTAGTATTGCTAGACAATTGAAAGCAATATTTCTAAATACAGTTAATATTAACGATATCAGTGATTACTTAGCTTATTACAGACCCTTTAGTTTGAATGTAAACAAGCTAATAAGAATTGAAGAAGAAATTTTAAGATGTCTAGAGGTGAACAGAGGAGAAGAAGATGCGGCGACTAGCTGTAAAGAAGAGGTGAACAGCGGAGAAGAAAGGAATGCGCCTACATGTAAAGAAGAAGAAGAAGATGCGACTAGCTGTAAAGAAGAGGTGAACAGTGGAGAAGAAAGGAATGCGGCTACATGTAAAGAAGAAGAAGAAGAAGGTAGAAAGCGAGAGTGCGTGTAAAGGTGAGAGACAACATTGGCGGGAAGTCAACAGAAGGAAAGGTGTGAGGAGGCGTGGCGGAGGGGAGAACGAGTCAACAGAAGGAATGTGGAAGGAGTTGACAGGAAAACGGAATGGGTTGTGGGGGGCTGACGGCTTAACAGGTTTGCTCAGTCTTCAACCGACAACCCACATTGAAGCAAGCATATAGCTTTGTTACTCTTGCACTCGATCGCGCGCGGTAAGCTTTTATTATTATGGATCACCATCTACAGAGAAGCAACACTGGAAATGATAGACTTTTTAGTATGAAGTCATTCAATTATATTTCGAAAACTGAATATCCAACGGTCTCACTCAAAGATCTTGACCATGATTCGTGGTACCGTGTTGTACACGCTAGATTGGTGAGAACACAGCAGGGACAGCGAATCATAATGAGGTTATACGATCATGACAGCAATGGTGACTATTATTGCGAAGTTTACTTACCTGAGAAATTTCTGAGTGTATTGAATCTTCAAACACATGAGGATTTCAACAAACAAAAACTCTATCTGAAGTGTGTACAGCGAGAAGGTAAATCGCCTCTTGTTCTTCTAGAAGAAGAAAGGAATATATGAAAAAAAAAAAAATAAAAAAAAAAAACCCATTCCCTTCATTGATTGTGCAATAGGCCTAATGTTGATTAATACTTTGTATTGAATAACTAAGTGACATTCAATTAGAGTTTTCTCAATATGGGGATAGCACATTAAAAAAAGCGCCACCATTCCTTTTACAGCATAGTGTGGGGAAAATAACAATTCTCATGAAATGTAATTTTTTCATTCTTCCTGTGGTGGTGGAAAAAAGGAACATGCACTATATTGTTGTGCAATAGGCCTAATGTTGATTAACACTTGTAATGAATAACTATAGTAGTATGTAGAATAGATTAGCCTATCTATTCTACATCCTATTATAGCAACATTCAATTAGAGTTCTCTCAATATGGGGAAAGCACATTAAAAAAAGCGCCACCATTCCTTTTACAGCATAGTGTGGGGAAAATGACATCTCATACGAACAAATATGAAATGTAATTTTTTTCATTCTTCCTGTGGTGGAGGAAAACAAGGAACATATTATTGTAGTTTAATTTGCGCCAAACTTTGAACGCTATTAGTGTAGTTTGAGAGTTTAGCGCTAGTAGTGTAGTTTGAGAGTTTAGCGCTAGTAGTGTAGTTTGAGAGTTTAGATATCTGTGATTTTAAAGATTTTAAATGTGGGGATATTTTTAATATGCTAATTGGCACCACTTAATTGCTGAAGCAGGTGTTAACTGGGGCAGATGTCAGAACACCTGCTACAACAAAGATGGCCGCCGTCGGGGGCACTTCCTGGGTAGGGGAACCTCTTGGTTGGGGACTTTGGTGGGAGATGACAGATGTTTTTGACACCTGCTACAACAAAGATGGCCGTCGGGGGAACCTCTTCCTATTGGTTGGGGCGGGGACTTTGGTGGGGGACAAAATGGCCGACACTAGGGAAGGGGGGTGGAGGGACGCCATTTTGACCACGCCCCTTGCTTCCTATTGGCTGGGGGCGGGGCCAAAATGGCGAACTGGGGGGGCGTGGCCAAAATGGCCGACTGTGGCAGGGGGGGTGGAGGGGAAGGCCACACCCCTCGATTTCTATTGGATAGGCAGCTCTCTCAAAACACCACTACTAATGAAGCTTTTGAGAGGTTGAAGATGAGGAAAAAGAGGGAGGTAAATAAGAGTTGTAATAGGACGTTTAGTGGAGTTTCACATTCCAATGTGATAACATCTAAAAACGCAAGGATATTAGAAAAATTAGGATTTAGAGTAAATTGGGATAATGTCATCTTCAATGACTGCAATTAGTGAGATCTTGGATGTTGAGAGGCAAATACATTCTTTCAGTGAAATAAAGAGTCTGGAATATCACACCCACACTCCTTATTCAAATCAACGCTCAACAAAATCTGATGAAATTAGAATTCCAATAAATTAACGAGATAATTATAGCCTTCCATTTAAATCATTCATTCTTATACAGAGTGATGTTACATGTGAGAAGAGTGTGAAAGATGACAAGGGAGAAACTAGTATTCAAAATGCAACATATAAACTAGTAAGTAATGCAATAGGATTTATGTTTGATGAAATAAGATATGAGTTGACTGGTCATCCAATTGCAAAGTCGCGTCTTGTGGGAATCACAAGTACAATCAAAGGCTTACTCTTGAAAAATGTATTTGCTAAAAATACATATCATCTATCAGGTTTTGATTGGGAAGGATATACTTTGGACAATAACAAGTTCACTTTTTGTATTCCATTAAGGTTGCTTCTAGCCTCTTTTGAAGATTTCCAACAAATAATATTGAACTTGGAACAAGAACTTGTATTATTACGATCATCAACAGATATGAATAGTATTACTACAACAGACGGTCGAAGTGTATCAATCAACATCACAAAATTGCAGTGGGAAGTACCATATTTACAACTTGAGGATCATGTATGACTCAAGTTTCTACGTATACTAGATAGTGATCATCCACTAAAATTAGCATTCCGCAAATGGGAAATACATGGATAACCCATATTACCCACAACAAAGGTACATAGTTGGACAATTAAAATTGTGGCACATACAGATGCACCAAAATATGTAATTTTAGCTTTTCAAACAAATAGAAAATTGCTCTTGAAGACTACAATGGCAAATTTTGACTTGTGCAAGCTGTATAATGTGAAATTATATTTGAATAGCATTTATTACCCTTATGACAATCTATTAGGTAATGAACAGTGAATATATAAAATGTTTTTAGACTTTGCAGGTAGTTATTCAAATTCACAAGTGGATTCTGAACATGGTAATGAAATTGATTATACCACATTTACAAAAGATACACCAATTTTGGTTATTGATTGTTTGCACCAATCAAGTACATTGAAAGGATCAAATTTGAATTTGAATTTGAGAGTGATGTGCCCGCTTAAACCAGTGCTTATTGCATTTCAGTAAGTGATAATATTATAGAATATATTCCACTAACATCAATGGTTCGAGAGGTGCAGTAGTTTTACCAGTAGAGCGCATGGTGAGAGCAGGTTGTATATAACCTAAGACTGATTGAAAAAGCTCTAGTAGGTGAAGAACCATGCTATCGAGTGGAACTTCAACATCATCATAGCGCGACTCTCTTTCATCATCCTTACTTGAAACTGTGAAGAAAGAAGAGGAGGACCAGAAGGACTACAATAGTTTATTATCTCGCTATACTGGTGACTTATCATAGGGGATTGAAGATTATCATGGGAGGAAGTTGTCATTCAAAACCATCAAGGAAAGTGGAATATGCAGATGTCTGTGTGCAGTGCGACTTGGACAAGGAGCAAGAGGAAGAGCAGTTGATGGAGGAGGGAGGGGATGCTGAGGGAGGAGATGATGGGAATTGCAGCACATTAAAACAGGTTAGAATTGATGACACATTTGCTGTTGTTGAGTTTCATGGATTCAAAGATGAGAATAATCAATTTATATTAAAGGAATTTGCAATGATTGATCCTAAAGATACTTATGTTATATTACATTTCAAACCACCATTTCCAAAATCACAGCTACCATGGAGAACCTATCAATATGTATGTTCGTCGGAGTTTTATCATCACAAGATAAAATGGGAATTGGGTGAAATAGATTATTCTGATGATCTAATAAGAGCTTGTCTCAAAAACTATAATAGAGTATATACAAATGGAGGAGAAGAAGCAGAATTCCTAAAGAAATTTCACAATAATGTTGAAACAATACCTGATAATTTTGAAAGGCCTAATTATAGAAAGTTCTCTGATTGCTGGACTTATGATGTTTGCAGAATTCATAATAGTATTGTTGATGGTATTTGTGCTTTATTCATTGCTAAACATTATTTGTCATTGATGTTGTCCAAGGCAGAGGAAGTATTTGGTCGAAAAGTGGATTACTTATGTGAAGCAGAGCGAATGAAAAGTATGAAGATGTGTCCATTTTATACTAAGGAAAACAAATGCAAATATGCGAGACAAGGATTTTACTACAAAGGGCAAGAGGTAATTTGTGTATGGTGTGGATATCAATAACACGTGAGTACACGCCCCCACTTTGTGACGTGAGAACACGCCCCGACGGCAATTTGCTCACGCAAGTTCAAGGTGCTAGTAATTACAGTATTCTCACATCAATGCAATTGAATTATTTATTAGTGAGAGCCTCAATACTTCCAATTTCATGTAGATACATTCAATCTTCAGAAAAAGTAAACTTAAATTTGTTTCTATGATATTCAATTTTGTCTGCATTTTCTTCAAATTTTACAGTACTTAAGGGCACGCCATGTTAGCAAGTTGCCGCACTTTCCAGTACCTCAGAGCACGCACCGTTAGCAAATTGCCGCCTCAGCTTTCAAGGTGTTGAAAGAAAAATCATTTAGTTGAAAAACTGAACTGTATATTATTTGAATATTAAAAATATTGTCAAATTATCATGATAATAAGCCTCTAAAAAATTGTAATGAGAAAATTAATGATCTTCATGGAAATAAGATTACTACTTCTACTGAAAGAGAAAATACTGTTATTAGAACAAAACAAAAAATCAGCTTAGTCATCTCCATTATTTTCTGCCTGTTGTTCATGGTCTTGATTTGCACAGTTCACACATGATGATCTAGTATGCTCCTTGCAGATCAGAATGTTGCAGTTGATACACTTGATGGTGGTTTTTCTGTTTTTCCGTCGTGGACAGATGCTGCAAACACTATATTTGCCTTGCTGAACAATCGGTTCTGCTTGATCTCCTCTATCTGGCTGGAACTTGAAGATTTCAACAAGCCTGTCTTTTATAGTTCTTGCTACTGGATAAGTAGCTGAAACTTTTCTTTGTGCATGGTCCAAGATAAGTTGAAAGCCAAGCTTTTCTAAAAAGTCTTTCCTTGGAGGCAATTTATCAGCATCTTTCATGTTGTTGGCTTTCCATATAATATAGGAATTTATACCTCCAACGTTCAGCTCGAAGAAGAACATGGTCAATGGCCATCTATTTGACATTCTAGCAACACTATACTCCTTTTGCATGGCGTCACTGACATCAACACCACATTTATTTTTATTGTAAAAGGTGATTATTGATGGTTTGCAAGCTTCGCCAGTGGTTTCATCAATTTCATCACTCTCATGAAGGGTTGAAAGCAACAACACAAACTTCTTATTGGTTGCTTTGTATGAGACAAGCGTTTCATTCCAAGTGAAGGCAAACATTGAGCTATATACTGGACGTTTCTGTTCCTTGTTATCAGCTATGAGTTCAATTGGAATTTCACTCTTATTTTTTCGAATAGTTCCTACCAAAGTCAAGTTTTTCTTCAGAAGATCTTGGGCTACAGGAATTGAAGTGAAATAATTATCACATGTAATGTTTCGGCCAGTGTTTTCAATGTGAGACACCATTCTGTTCACCAAGTCTCTTGTATTGGTACTAACATGGTATGGTCCAATCCTTTGGTTGGGTATGAAAACTTCCAGTTTGGAAGTGTAGAATGTTTTTGAGTCTGTTAGTGCCCAAACCTTGATGCCAAACTTTCCTGGTTTTTTTGGCATGTAGACACGAAAGCTACATTTCCCTCGAAAGTTTGGTAGCATTTCATCGATGGTCACATATGCACTGAGACTGTAGTTTTCTTCACAACGCCGAGCAAAGTCTTCAAAGAACTCCCTAAAACAGTACAGCCTGTCCTCTTCTTTTCTCTGCTGCCTATCTGCACTGGTAACATCATCAAATCTCAAATTCTGCATTAAAAATCTAAAACGATTCACTCCCATAGTCAGTCTAAAAATCTCCACTCCAAGGCCGTTATGTTTCCACAAGTCGAGTGCATTTTGCTTAGAGGAAATACATACCCCTGCTAAATAAAGCAATCCAATGAGAGCTTTCATCTCACAGACATCAGTTTCTCTAGCATCCCGTACACGAACATAATTCCCTTGCATTTGCCTTATTCTTATATTAGTGTAGTAAACCAGTTTTTCAATGACAGTGTCTGGAAAAAATAAACTCCAGCATTCAGTTTCACTCTTTGCTTGTTTGGCTTGTCCTATTGGTCCAGGGAGCTGCGTGATGAGGTTCTTCTTTCTTGGCTTTCCAGCTGTGGATTGAGGAGTATTTGACCAAATGGTTGGATTAGGCTTATTGCATTTTAGTAAGTGATAATATTATAGAATATATTCCACTAACATCAATGGTTCGAGAGGTGCAGTAGTTTTACCAGTAGAGCGCATGGTGAGAGCAGGTTGTATATAACCTAAGACTGATTGAAAAAGTTCTAATAGGTGAAGAACCATGCTATCGAGTGGAACTTCAACATCATCATCGCGCAACTCTCTTTCATCATCCTTACTTGAAACTGTGAAGAAAGAAGAGGAGGACCAGAAGGACTACAATAGTTTATTATCTCGCTATACTGGTGACTTATCATAGGGGTTGGAGATTGAAGATTATCATGGGAGGAAGTTGTCATTCAAAACCATCAAGGAAAGTGGAATATGCAGATGTCTGTGTGCAGTGCAACTTGGACAAGGAGCAAGAGGAAGAGCAGTGGATGGAGGAGGGAGGGTTGCTGAGGGAGGAGATGATGGGGATTGCAGCACATTAAAACAGGTTAGAATTGATGACACATTTGCTGTTGTTGAGTTTCATGGATTAAAAGATGAGAATAATCAATTTATTTGAAGGAATTTGCAATGATTGATCCTAATGATACTTATGTTATATTACATTTCAAACCACCATTTCCAAAATCACAGCTACCATGGAGAACCTATCGATATGTATGTTCGTCGGAGTTTTATCATCACAAGATAAAATGGGAATTGGGTGAAATAGATTATTCTGATGATCTAATAAGAGCTTGTCTCAAAAACTATGATAGAGTATATACAAATGGTGGAGAAGAAGCAGAATTCCTAAAGAAATTTCACAATAATGTTGAAACAATACCTGATAATTTTGAAAGGCCTAATTATAGAAAGTTCTCTGATTGCTGGACTTATGATGTTTGCAGAATTCATAATAGTATTGTTGATGGTATTTGTGCTTTATTCATTGCTAAACATTATTTGTCATTGATGTTGTCCAAGGCAGAGGAAGTATTTGGTCGAAAAGTGGATTACTTATGTGAAGCAGAGCGAATGAAAAGTATGAAGATGTGTCCATTTTATACTAAGGAAAGCAAATGCAAATATGCGAGACAAGGATTTTACTACGAAGGGCAAGAGGTAATTTGTGTATGGTGTGGATATCAATTATACATGCACAAGGCGAGAATATGCAATCTTACAAGTGATGTTGCTAATCCAGTAAATTTTTCAGTTCTTCTACCACTCATATAAAAGCTCTGCTACAAACAGAATCTATTCCAGTTTGCTGTTATGAACAAATCTGATCAGTGTTGTAATGAATCCTAACTGTTGGTTGTATGCTGATATAGAATTGGAATCGAAATTATGGTATCACATAGACTGGTTTGATTTATGTGGAGAAGCTATTGCAAGAGCAAAATGTGAAAATCGTGATGTTATGATTGCTGAACAATTAGAATAAATTTTTCTAAACACTGTTAATGTTTGTGATATAAATGATTACCTATGTTATTACAGACCCAGGAAATTGAATGTTCAAAAACTAATCCAAATTGAGGATGAAGTGTTGTGCAATATAAGTTTATCTAACAAAGAGGGTCCTTAGGGTTATTGACATTTGCAAACATGTTCAATCATGTCTGACCTTGGGATGGAACAAAGAAGAATGGTAACAGTGATGGTGAACCGCAAACCGGTTTAAACATTAAAGCCTTGATGAGTTGGTGGGGGGGGGGGAAACAGTGTGATACCGCATAGAATAGTGAAGTGGCTTCCATTCCAAGTTTAAGAACAGTTGAGTGCGGAGATGTGCTATTCTACTCCCACATGATGCATCAGCAGCAGCAGTTCAATTTGACTAAATCCAATCAGACATCAAGGGAAAGTATTCCCATTATGCAGATACGTGACTTGAAGTCTGACTCCAGCTATCCAGTATATAAGGCAAGAATAGTTTATACACCATTCGGATTGAGAAGTGTGTTGCGATTGATTATATGAAAAAAATAAGTGAGGACAATGTGTGTTTCCTGACATATTCTTGCCAGAAAGGTTTTTATCAGACCTAAATGAAAAAACTTTGGAAAGTTTCAAATAATGGGAAGTATGTTATGAAATGTATCCACCGGGAGAATAAACCATCATTGGTACTTCTGGATGATGTAGCAAATAAGATGAGTAAGGAATAAAATTGAATAGGCCTATTTCTTAGCTGTGTACAAATCAATTCTCTATATTAAACTATCATGAGTTTTTCATAGTGGTTTAGTATGGAATTGATATAAATGTTTCAGTTTTGAAATGGGGAAGCATTTTAAGCTAACACCTGCGGTACAGCACAAAGATGGGGGTATATGAAGTTGAAAGTTGATGCAACTTTCAAGTTTATATACCTACATTCTCCTATCTGGTGGAAAGCGAAGCATATTATAATAGTAGGTAAGTTTATGATTCGATTTAGTATAAGCTTGTTTGAGCTGCAGTTCAGTTGTACATAAGTACTTCTTGTTTAATAGAACATATGTCTCATTGTTTTAGTTATTCTAAATTCAAAAAGTTGTCCAGGTTAATGATGGGAATAACTTTCGACGAGTTTACAGAATTGGCTCATAGCATTAGATTCTCACAATATTGTGTTGAGAATGATAGTGGAGTTAAGGATAATGATGATAAAGAATTGTCTGACGATAGTAAATGGTCAAATTCAAGTTCAAAGTATTCAATCTTATCTGAAGTGTATGAACTCTTAGATATTGTGATTGAGGAACGTGGCCATTTCCACTATGGATGTAGCAATGATCATCATATAACAACAACTACAGATGGTAATCAATTGTGGGAGGCTATTTTTGATCTGGCTGAGCGGAAATGTATTAGGAAAGGTTGGAGTTAGTGTCTTATTCACTCTTTCAGTTACAACATGTCTGTGGAAAGGTTTGGACGTGTTTCACATGGTAAAAGTAATGAGATAGATGCTAAGGAATATTTAGAAAATCAGTTAAGTGAACATAAGAAAACAGTTCTAACTAGATCCAACTTTGATAAGGAAAAGGCGGATTTTATTACATCCAAAGATAGTTTGAAGAAACAATTGGAAGAACTTAAAAGAACAGTTTTGACAATATCAGATTTTAATAAGGAGAAGGCTGAACTAGTGTCATTTGATCATCTCAAATCAAGTTTGAAGATAATTACTGAAGAAGCAAAGACTAGTATTAATAATCTATTAACTAAAGATGAGTACCAAAAAGAAAAGGTTGGATTTGTTAGTTATGATAATCTCAAGACTGGAATTAGGCTATTAGAAGAGAGTATGATAGATTATGTATACAATAATGCTGAATTCAAGCAATATATTCATGATGCAATGTACCAATACGCATATTATCTGATAGGAGAATGTGTAATGGCTTCAAGAACATTTGACTGGTCAGAGCTTGAAGGTCGCGGCTTCACATTAGAACATAGTGTGGAGGATTTTTTTTAAGATTTGGAATGTCTAAAGCAGAGATTCCATTCAATAAGGATGATTTCTTAACGCCAGAAGAACATCGATTAAAACATCGATATGATGGTTTTATCCAAAAAAAAACCATCTGACTAGAATAAAAGGCTGGTTTTGAGCAAAAATGGTAGATTTGGATGTGGAGGGGTGGGGGGATCGAACTGATGAAAATGGGTGGAGATAAAAGGTTGATGACTTGAAGTGGGCAGAGATAACAGGTCAATGACCCCTGCTGGTCCTCCACCCCTGGTGAGGGGGGGAGGATTTGGCCTTGGCGCTGGTCCCCGGTCCTGGGGGCAAGGCCATGCCCCTGTTTGGGTAGGCTGCTCCTGCAATAACCCACTTTCTTTGTCTGTTCATATCCCACACAGCATGGAAAGTTTCAGATATGTGAGTTATGACATCAATGATATGTAAAATATACATATCACATGATATGTCTCTGATAATCAGTTAGATATCATTAATGGTCGTTTTTCAACATAACAAATGGTATCTCTCAGTAATATATCAGATACCTTTCTTTGAAACTTACCCACAATGCATCTTTTCTGCACATGCCCTGTGGCACAGTTTTGGTGAGCATATTTTCAGCATATCAGATGTTATCTCTCAGTTATCTATCAGATACCTTTCTTTGAAACATACCCATAATGCTTCAATTCTGCACATGCGCCGTGGCCCAGTTTTGGTAACCATTGCAGTTCTGCATCACTGAATAGTTTGTCTACTGTTTGGAATTTGCCATTTTTCGTTTTGTTTACTGACGTTTGGAAATTGAAATCTCCAAAATATTAGTAAGTATCTAACAAGATTTTTCTTTCTGGTATTAGAAATATGGTGTTCTAGATCACTTTTTCCATGAACCATCAGATACATTTCACTTGATAATTGTATATATAGTGTCATGAACCACAAGGTTTGACATACCCCCAAACATCAGTTCCTTCTTTAAGAGAGAAATAATTTTTTCCAACTTTAAAAACTAAAAGCTGATCAGACAGTTTTGGCTGACAGACCGAGCTGATCCGTGGATGGACATCCCCTGGTTCTCCATTCAGACAATGGCAAGTTAGGATGGACATCAACAGTATAACGGGATCGTTCCACATTCAATTTATTTTTCAATATTGTTTTGATTTTAGAAATTCCAAATTAATTAAAAATGAATGATGCTTTTTAAACTGTCATATAACTTGTTTAAATAAAAAACACAATAATCTGTCCAACACTTTTCTGTCTAACATTTTGTAAAATCATTGACAACAAAGTTTATTTTAAAATTTTTAAAAATTGATTAAATGCTCAAAATTTCATAACCTTCCTTAATTGTTCTGTATTAGAATAGTTGTAGGATAAATTTTTTTATAAAACCAAAATATGTTAAAATTCACATTTAAATCTCACATTAATTTCTTCATTCAAATAAAATAAATCTGACTCCTAAAAAAAATGTTTTTTTTTTCAAATTCAAAAAATCATCCAGTTGATAATAAAAAAAAAACCAACTGCTTTTGCTCTACCATCAAATGCTGCGCAACAACAATATTACAGTGTTCCCGTCTGGGAACTGGTGGATCGCCCCCTTTTATTACTTTACAAACAGGTCACCAATCATTTATTACAAATGATGGATATCACAGTTCAATCAATTTAATGTTACAAATGGTGGAGGTTACGCCGAGCTTATTTCTGCATTACACAAATAAATTAATAAGTAAAAAATAAAAACAGTAAAGCAGATTAATCTAACGTTAAATGTTGGACTTTCCCCGTCCCTCAAATTATAAAATACATAAATCATTGCAAAACTCAAATCAAAAGTTCTTGTAATCAATTAAATTAAATGGAACTAAAAACTGGCGTTTAATCAGTGAATTAATTCCAATACATAATAGCAAACCATTTTGATTGAATTTTTATTACAGGAAAAAAGTGTATTGTTATTTCGAAGTAAGTTGTGTTTTCAATGAATGTTTTATTTCAATGCCAAGGCTATTAACTATCTGAGCCCACTAATTGATGAAATATCGAGTGCAAATGCTATATACATTTTTATTTTTTTTATTTGAATTTTTATTATATATTGTCATTGAATAGCAGTCAACGCCATGAGCGTGAGAAGAGTCATCCTCCAGTTATTGCTTATTGTATTTTATTGTTTTCTATTGTTTCGTGCCTGACCTAGATCAATCATCCAGCTATACTGCATGTTATACATATATATAAAATGCATCTCGTTTTTATGAATTGTGCTAGGAAATATGTCCTCAACTACTCTAACTGAATTGCGTACTGTTCAAACTTTCAAACTTAATTTGGAAACAGCAAAAAAATTATCGCAGGAATACAACCTTTACATTCCCGCTAACGCTGATCTTGAGTTTGTCCGCTCAAATCTTCGTCTTATTAAAGAAAGTTTCAATGATATTTCAAAATATCAGAAAGAGCGTGATAGAGCGATTCAATACATTATAGATCGAGTCCCACTTTCAGATACGTTAAAAGATAGCTATCCCGATTTATATGTCCTTGAAAACCACCTAAGAAGAAATTTCAGACTAGCAAGCGCAGGAGAACAAAGCCTTGACAATACACCAAATAAACTATTAACACCTTCTGCCAGCAAAACTAACGTATTTTTCCCCCTGAACCAATTAAAACAAATTCATGTACTCAAACAGAAAGTTTCACTACAGATTCTTACACTCAAATCGAAACAATTAATACCTATACGAGTTCTTGCATCCCAACCGAAACACTTGAAAAAAATTCAGATACAGAAACCGAAATGGCTGACAGAAAGAGGCCTTTTATCACACCACCAACCTATTCTGCCTCACCACACGAAAACATACATGACGTTTTCGGTAGTTTTAATAGGACCTCAAAGGCAAATTCATGGAGCTCAGAAGATTCCTTACTCTACTCACCATTCTAAAAACGCATAAATAGGACATCCAAAAACACTAGCGTAGAGAATAACGGATGTCCTGTTAATATTAAACAAATTCAAGAGCAAAAGAATACTATGACCTACGCTCTAGCTGCATCAAAACAATCTTGTCAACCCGTCAACACCCAAAATGATAGTAAAATTATTACGTCATCACACGATACCAGACAGGAATCTCATGTTAAAAATAATGGAAAACACACATACGTGAAAAAAACTGATAAATCGGATCTTCCAAATCATAAGCAAGAACATGGAAGTTTTTTCTGATCCTACTTTTAGATACACAACAAGAGACTGATTGTGAGTAACTCATTAGTCTCTTTCCATTCATTTCTTGCTTTTCAGAAATTAACGTAGATTTTGTTTCATAACTATTACAGTAACATAATATCTCAATTTTTGCACGCCATTACATTGAAAAAATAACGTTAATAACATCATTAAAAAATTTTTTATACTAATACCTCAATCTCTCACTGCATCAAATTCTAAATCAGTAGTTCAAATTAGGTCTAAGTTTTTAAAGGTAACTTCAGTAGTTTCTTATTAATAGTATTTTTTATTTTCTGTTTTATTAATAGATATAGTAATAATAATAAGAATATAGTATAAAATAAATTAATTCCATATTTAATCAAGAATTATTGATCAACCATTTCCTTTTCATTCACGACAGAAGTTGTCAAAGTAAATTTATTCATTGTAAATCCACGTTTAATAAATCAATCTAAATTTACTCAGTGAAGTTCAAATATCTATTGAAACTTCTATTTTTATCAAATAACTAGTACAATTAATAAATAGACTTACTTTATTTCAACAATAAATTTGAATAATCTAAACCTTTTTAAACGTTCTCAACAATTTGAACGTGTCAGACCATTGTGATAGATTCAGATCACTCCTTTCCAGAACCAAATTCCGTTTTAACTATGTTCTGTAATAAACATCGTAATTTGTCTTCTCATCGCTATTTTTCACTTAAAACAGATATTGTACAGGCCGAAATGGATGTTGAATTGGCGAGCTGCTTTGTGGAATATCTGTAAACATCGCATCTTGCGGCAGTTGCTCGTGGCCTGGGCCATGACAGGGCACGACCAACATTAATCCATTTCGCATTATTTTTGCCTGATTCTTATAATTGAAATAATTATTTTTTCCGGTTATTGGTGGAGCGGAGTTGGGGACGGAGAGAGTCTGAAAGCCGTTTGTCAGGGTTTGATGCGCAAGTGAAATTATCGTGAAGATAAGACTGGTTTTTGTTCGAGTCAGATAACCGCTATCTCCTTTTCATTCAACAGCAATAACTTTAAATTTTTCTGCTTCCCAATCTACAGGATACAGTACCTATTGTAATTACTATCGATACCTGGAACATTCATTTTTCTTTCAATACTAACTTCTATATTTAGAGCAGTTCCATCACATTTAATATTTTAGCAAATAAATTGGTGTTGATGTATCTGTCTAGTCGTATTGTTTCTTACTGGTATTGAGTTGCATTTGATTACTGTAAGAATTGTGTTTAAGAGTCGCAATATTCTCTCTGTTCAAGTGCAATAGTCTTTGCATACGATAATAATGGCACTTGAACTTATAAAGACTGCTAAAGGGCAGCCAGGAATTGTATTTGAAGATTTCCGGTACAGTAGGGCAGTCAAACAGCGCTCAGGGGAAATTGTATGGCGTTGTACTAATAAATACTGCTCAAGCTGCATTCGAACTGACTCTATTAAATCTAAAGTGGTGGGAGAGCCAGGTAAACACAATCATGATCCACCAGCAACTAAACGGGTGTTAGACGTACAAGAAGAAAATGTTGATAGCGATGATGCAAATTCGACAGGCCCGTCCTCACTCACATCACTACTCTCGCCTTATGTAACACTTACACCGGAAACTCCAAAATATAAATCTATTTCAGAGGAAAATAAATATCTTAGGCAAAGAGTGGCTGAACTAGAATACATGGAAAATGCGTTGACAGATAGAGTAGTAGAACTAGAGCAGCAATTGATGGAAAGGGAGGAAGCTACTACAAATAGGAAGTGTGATGGAAATTGTAACAGCAACTCTAAGCACATGATAGATATCGCATCACAGACTGATGGTTCCTCTGATGTATATGACTCGCATTTGAAAGAGGACAGCGAGAGTGAGAAACGGACCAAGTCGCTATCCACTGGGGTGGAAGACTCCTCAACTATTGAATCATTATTGAATCTGCATCGCAAATCTGTTGATTATTTAAAAAATGTTAACGATAGGTTTCAAGAAGATATTATGGCTCTACAGAGAGATCTGTTGGAGAGTCGCCAACAGCTACTCAGAACAGAGGAGACAAATTGTTGTCTTCAGCGAACAATTAGTGATCTAGCAAATGATATCGCTCTATTCAAAGAAATGAAACCGATCCAAATGAATTCCACAGATAAATTTTCATGCAGAAGTAGTATGAGCAATCTTAGGAGATCTGATGAAGTGAAGATTAACATATGGTCGGATAGTCATGGGAGGGGAGTCCGTGAGTTGCTGGATCAGGCCTTGCCCTCAAATATTACTTGCACCTCATTTGTAGCTCCTGGAGCTCCTATTGAAAAAATATGTCAATCTATATTAAACGATTCTCAGATAAAAACTAGTCCTAATAGGGAAAATGAATGGACGATTATAATAGGAGGTACAAATAGTGTCACTGATGATTTTTCTGAGAATCATATTAAGGTGTATCTGAGGTGGCTGGTCAGGGTTATGGAGGAACATGCTAATAGAAATTTAATTATTACTACTATTCCTTACAGGTACGACTTATTTGCTAACTCACACATAAATTTGATGATTACTAAACCGAATAGAGCCATCCGAAAAATTCAGTATGTGAGTAACGTTAAAATTGTCGATCTCTGGATGTTTGAACCGACTAAGCATACTCGGCATGGCCTTCATATGAACAGGTTAGGAAAGAAAACAGTATGCAAATTGATAGCGGGTATCATAACAGAAAAAAGAGAGCAGATAGAACAGACACATGAAAACGGCAGCCTTTACAAGCAGAAAAAGAATAATGTAATTGCATTTAAAGACACCATACAACCTTCACACAATATTCAATCTGTTGAGACATGTGACCTGATTGATTTAAACTGATTAGTCATGACAACTATGATAAAAATTATTTTTTATCAAGGCAAATAAATGACATGAATAAAGATTATGTTCAGAAGAGGAATATAGACAACACTTCTACAAAAGAGGTGAATTCTATGACAGAGGTAAATAATTGTGTAGATTTAACAGAGCAAGAGTCCTTAATAGATGAAAGTAATGGGTCAAGGGTGGAACAAAGTGAGATTATGGATCTGAATGGACTCGACAGGTCATATGTTATGTGTTTGAATATCCAGGGGTTTGCAGGGAAAATTGATGAAATAGAGGCTACCTTTGAAACATATAAGCTTAGACCATTAGCAATCTGTTTGAGTGAGCATTGGCTGGGGGCGGAAAATTCAGGTATCCTAAACTCTCTCACTGGCTATTCCTTGAGGTCTCTTTTTTGTAGGAAAAATAAGGCTAGAGGAGGAGTTGCAGTTCTACTCAGAGATGAAATTTCTTATCTAGTGAGAGATGATATTGGCGGTTTGTCAGTGGAGTGTTTGCTTGAGATTTCGGCAGTGGAGTTGAGGGATGATTGTTTTCAAAAAGGAAGGGGCACTGTTATCGTTTCAATCTATAGGCCACCCAATGCTTCATTCAAGGAATTTTTATTTAGTCTTGAATTGCTTTTTGAAAGATTACGTCTTGAGTCAATAAAGAAAAGTATATTTGTTTGTGACGACTTCAATATTTATATATTGGATCAAAAGTCTAATAATAGCAAAAAGTTCCTGAATCTATGTTCTTCTTATCATTTAGGACCTATGAATAATTCCCCTACAAGAGTTCAATTTCAATGCAATCACACATCTATATCTTGCATAGATATTATTTTGACAAACTTAGAAATAAGTAATTTGAACTGTACTACTCTGGATATTGGGCTGTCAGACCATCATGCATTGTTCTTTCAGGTTTCTGAAGCTGCTTTGAAAATTAAAGGATCCTATGTAAGGAAAATATATTTTCCAGAACCTGCTATTACAAATTTTACCTCACAGTTGGAAAGGGAGACTTGGGAGAATTGTTTGAGAGCCACTTCCTGTTTGGAGGGTTTTGGCAGGTTTTTTCATAGTTATAGACAATGTTTCTTGGAGTCTTTTCCATTGAAAACATTCAAGGTGAACACTGGTGACAGAGCTTGTAGGGGATGGCTGACTAAAGGTATTAAGGTATCATGCAAACGCAAAAGGGAAATTCTTGAGATGTTGCATTGCAATCCTAACCCTACCACTATGGAATATTTTAAGAAATATAAACTTATTCTGAGAAATGTTATAAGATTGGCAAAGAGGAAATTCCTATCTCACTGCATTACTTCTTCCAGCAATGTAACAAAGACAACTTGAAGGGTTATCAAAAATACACTTGGTAATAATAAAACTGCAGGTCCTTGTCCAATACTCAAGATGGGCTCCAGCTTGATCTCTGATCCACAACAGGTGGCCAATTCCTTCAATAAGTATTTTAATACAGTTGCTGAAGGATATATAAACTTGTCTTCAAGGAATTCGGCTGGTGGAAGGAGATATGAGAGGACCTTTGATGCTCCCCATAATAAGCCTAAATCAGCTTTCCAATTCAAAGAAATAACATGTGATGAGGTACTCAATATTATCAATGGTTTGAAAAATATCAGATCATCAGGGTGGGATGAAATTCCAACATTTATTTTGAAACGAACTGCTCAGCTTATTTCAAAACCTCTCTCACATGTTATCAATTTGTCGTTTGGAAGGGGGGAATTCCCAGATTTACTAAAATTCTCATCCATAAAGCCACTGTATAAAAAGGGTGATTCACAGGAAATGTCAAACTTCAGGCCAATTTCTCTGGGAACGGTATTTTCAAAAATATTTGAGAGAGCAGTTCATATTCAGTTGAATTCCTATTTTGAGAGAAATAATCTCTTCTGTGATTCCCAGTTTGGATTCAGGAGGGGTAGAGGTATTGACAATGCTGTGTTTGGACTGAATAAGGAGGCTCCTAGTGCTTTGGATGGATCGCAGAAGGTACTTGGTATCTTTCGCGATCTGTCCAAGGCCTATGATTGCGTGGATCATGACCTGCTTTTGTCCAAGTTGTGGCACTATGGTGTGAGGGGAGTTGAATTGTTGTGGCTGCAATCATTCTTGCGGGGTAGATACTATAGGGTTTCAGTTGTTGCTGATGGAATGGTTTTCAACTCCTCTTGGTTGGCAATGAATCGGGGTATTCCACAGGGATCTATTTTGGGACCATTGCTCTATCTGGTATATGTAAATGATATCTCAAAGTTTGTTAATTATGATCTAACTCTATTTGCTGATGATACAACAGCTCTCATTAAGGGTGGAAATGTTGATTCTTTGATTGAGGGAGCAAAAACTTGTTTGAATGAGCTTAATGAGTGGTTCAACTATAATGGTTTGTCATTGAACCCTAGTAAAACCAAATTGGTGCCTTTTCATGCTCGAAATGCCCAGGGAACGTTTCATGTTAAACTAGACTCAGATACCACCTTGAAGCCCTCTGATGGAACCACTTTTCTGGGATTGTTTTTGGATAGTGATATGAAGTGGAAGTCTCACTCTTCTGAACTGTTGAGGAAGCTGAGTAGAGCAACATTTGCGGTGGGTGTGATCTCCAGGGTTGCAGGTACAAGTAAAGCGTTAATTGTGTATCATGTTTATTTTGCATCCCATCTACGCTTTGGTATCATTTTTTGGGGCAGAACAACAGAATTTGAATCTATCTTCAGGACTCAAAAAAAAGCTTTGAGGCGAATATTCGGCCTGACAGACAGATGTTCTTGCAGACCCATATTTAGAGAACACTCCCTCCTTACAGCCCCGGCAGTTCACGTCTTAGAGTTAGCTCTATTTGTTTTTAGAAATAGGGACCGTTTCCAGGAGAGACAAGTGGCGCATTTATTTATTTATTTTTATTCATTTATTTTCATACACTGACCACCTGATAAAGGGGTATAAGGATATGTCAATTTTTCATTAGTCAAACATAAAATGTTATCATCTACCTACGTAAACCTCCATTTTGAGGTTTATAATAATTTCTATACACCTCCACTGTATAAGCGCAAATGGACAGCAACTCTTTTTTTAATAAAAATCTGAAAACCTTTCCAGAAGTATCTTTTATGTGAGAGGGCAATATGTTGTACATCCGGATACCTGAACTTCTTACACCTCTCTCATACATAGCACTTTGATGAGCATCTTCTCTTAAATTATTTCTGAATCTGGTTGGATATTGATGAAATGTTTCGCCTGTATTTAATTTGTTTATGTGTTTCTTTATAAAGCAGACTGTTTCCAGGATATATTGACTTAGGAGTGGTAGAATACCAAGTGCTTTAAAGTAGGGCCGACAACTTGTTCTAATTGATTCTCCCATCATCACCCTCAATGCCCACTTCTGCAATCTGAACACTTCCACTACACTACTAGAATTTCCCCAAAAAATTATTCCATAGTTTAAATGGGAGTGGAACAAAGCGAAATATACACTCTTCAGAGCCATTGAATCAAGAGAAGTTTTCAGGTTTCTCAGAACAAAAATTGCTTAGACTAGTTTTGTTTTCAGGCTATCCAGATGGGGTCTCCAAGAAAGATCAGAGTCAATGATATATATAACAGTCATTTATATAACACGCGATTCAGGGGACTCAGGTATCCAGAGCACAGGCTGACTCTCTTGGAGAAGGGCCCTTATTACATGGGCATCAAGGTTTACAATGTCATACCACAGATAGTCAAGAAAAGTGCTACTCCTGGTTTATTTAAGAAAAAATTAAAAACCATTCTCATAGGTATGTGTCCCTATAAAGTTGAGGAATTTTTTGAGAAGATAGCCTCTACATGATTTGCCAATATAGTATGGTCACTGCTAGTGTTCTATTTATGTAAAAGTTGGTTTGCCTTGGGTTGGGGTATAACAGTGGGTTTATAAGTGATCCACATTCATGGTTTTTTTTTCTTCTTCTTTCTTTTTCCCATTTTGAATAATTAAATGACATTTCACACATCACTAGAGCCTAGCTCTGCTTTCGTGATTTTTACGTGAAGAATTGAATAAAATAAAATAAAATTAAATAAAAATAAACCATTGAAACAGGAATGCAACACAGACCCAACTAAAATTAAATCCCAAATACTACAACAACCCCTACGCATAGAAGATAATATGGATAAATTGAATTTGTCACACATTATTGACTACATAATGAACAACTATGCTTTCCCTATAGTAACTCAAATTCAGGTATTCAATGACCAAATCACACATGATTTACTTGACTCTGATGACGAATCACTACCCCAACGGATAAGTAAAAATGTAACATTGCGCCACTTATGGATTTCTTTCATAACTCACAAGCAAACCGATAATGCGACGATAGTCCAGCATAACGATTCAATTTTAGTGAGTGATAATAGAACAAGGAATTTCTATATCTATGATGAAACCACTGGCCCATTTAACAGAGAAATAACAAGATTGACTGAAAAAATAGTTGAAGTTCGACAATCATTACCTCAAGGCCCCAACAACTCACGCGTAACTATCAAAAGAGTAATACGCATAGGAGAAAGGTCAAAAGAACACAATCTCTGCACAAATGTAGAAAAATTTTTGAATGTCTTATACTATTACTTGAAGTACAGAACTCTAGAAGCCTACTCACAAGATGACGAAATAGCGAGCCTCAAAGATTTCCAACTCAATATGATATTATAAATAATTATGCACTCGATAAGAAATCGTTAAACACAATGGAGAAGAAACCGGATATAATTCACAAAATAGAAAATATGATACATCTAATACAAGACCCTCAATCATATTTGTCAAACGAACATCCTTCCAGCTCCAAAATCACCGAAGCATGCAATCAAATAGATTCGGCTGTCCACATTAAAGCCATGTCAGATAATCGAAACATTATCATACTTTTTGACACTGGATCAAATATATCATTAGCCAGAAAGCACTTGGTACAAGAAAATGATATAATAGAAAAACCTGACATGATTTTGTACGCTGCAAATCAAAAAGAGATTCCATTTCTTGGAATTGCAGAAGTTAAATTCTCAATTCAAGAAAAACTCTTTTCTCAATATTATGCTTCATAGTACAAGAATTATCGACAGACATAATCTTAGGAAATCGATTTTTGGAAGAAAATAATGTTCTCATTGATTTTTCTTGTAAGAAAATTATTTTGAACAAAGATCTAACGATTCCCATGAGAACGAGTGAAGAGACAGTATCTCATTCCCATTCAGAAAGTCCAGTTTCTGTCGCGTATTCAGTTTACATGGAAAAATATATTAGAATACAGCCTGCCGAATCATATCCTATTCCCTTGTCTAATTTTCCAACAGACAATGAATTCAGGATTTTCAATCCTCAGCATAAAACCTTGTGCAAAGATAGCGACGTTTGTTTCCAAGTAAGAACAATCGCGAAGCAAAATTATCAAATTGACGTTTTCAACACGTCAGGTAAAATTTTGATTTTTCCCAGTGGGCAATCACTCGGCACTCTCAGCGAGACAGCTTATACAGCGCAATTTTCGCCCATTGTTAATGAATCTGTTGTACCCAATACAGATTACAATGAATCTCAATCTATTCGGTTACCGACGGATGTAATTATAAAATCTCATGACTCTACTGAATTTTCAGTGAGAAACATCTGGAATGTACAAAAAAATGTGAGCTTGCATTTCACACCAAATGAGATGTATCTTAATAGAGAAAAAGTCAATTTCGCGAGTCAGGAAGTCACGGAAACAGAAATGAAATTCATTGCCTACAATTTCTCACAAAGAATGGTTTCATTGAAAATTCTTCGGCACATGGTATCGGACCAGGGAATTTCGCCACTTCCGAAAATGTAGAGGCTATAAAAAATATGCCCAAACCTACCAATGTAACTGAAGTTAAAAGATTTCTTGGAGCTACATCGTTTTATAGGAAATTCATTCCCTGTCTCTCCAAAAGAGCATACCCTCTTACACAATTGACTCATAAAGACGCCGAATTTGAATGGCACGAGAGCCACCAAAAAGCGTTTGACGACTTGAAAATTTTTTTAATGACACAGCCAATACTATCCCACTTCTGTGATAACAAAGATACGTATGTTATTACGGATGCATGTTCCATAGGGATCGCTGCTTGCTTAGCACAGAAAGATACGGATGGTATAATAAAACCAGTAGCTTACGTATCTCGCAGACTTACTAACAATGAACAAAACTGGCCCGCTACTCACTTGGAAATGCTTGCCGTAACTTACAGTGTGAATCATTTTCGATCGCTAATCATTAACAAACATTTTCAAGTAATAACTGATCACGCAAGTCTTCAATATTACAAAAGTATACGAGAACCGAATTCACGCTTAGCGAAGTTAGCTGCGAAATTGGTACAATTCGACTTTGAAATTGTATATAAGCCTGGAAAATCGTTACAATTAGTTGATGCCCTCTTCAGAGCGCCAATAAAAAAACAATTGAAAAAGAATGGCAAAATATAAACAATATTTTGACTGCTAATATAGGATTACTGCAAAAACAGGATCCTTTCCTGAGTAAGATTTACAATGCTCAATTTGATCTAGATAAAGCAGATAAAATAATTGCGCGAAAATCACGCAACTATACCCTACGCGATGATATTCTCTTTTATAAAGAGCAAACTAAAACAGGGCTGCAATACCTCTTGGCAGTACCAGGTAGTGCTATTCAGCAAATACTAAAGCAATATCATGATGATATAAATCATGGTGCTCACCTTGGGATTGATAAGACCTTGTCGAAAATAAAATACAAGTACTACTGTCCATCCATGCGCCAAGATGTAATAGACTATGTTAAATCTTGCCCAACTTGTCAAATCTCCAAAACGAGCAGAGAAAAGCCAGTAGGGCTACTGCGCCCAATAGTAATCACGGATCAACCCCTAAGCACCGTCTGTATTGATGCGGTAGGGCCCTTATCGCTATCGGGTGGCACATATAAATATATTTTTGTGGCACTAGACCGCACAACACGGTTTGCATATTGCGAACCAACTACTGCGATAGACGCTAAACATACAGCAACTTTCATTTTGAATTTCGCCTCCTTGTATGGTCTACCCAGAACTATTCATACCGACAATAGTACAAATTTCAAAGCCGAACTTATCAAAGAGATGTGTTTATCACTTGGAGTTTCCCAAAAATTTGGATCAAGTTACATGCCCACAACTCAGGGAGTAACATAACGTTATAATGCCACGCTTGTTACAATGCTTAGGTGTTATTCGAACATTGAACAAAATAACTGGCATTCCAATATTCGTCACGTCTGTTTTGCTTATAATATTTTAAAGCAAAGTTCTCTGGGTTATTCTTCTTTCTACCTACTCCACGGTTTCCATCCACTAAGCCCATTAGACATAGCCTTCCTGCCGAGTGCAATCAAGCAAGACAGGATGCATGTCCTCAATGATTTAGTGGCAATCAGAAAAAGTTTGCCTGAAATTATGAGTAAGGTTCAGGAGAAACAAAAAGAAACCCATGACAAGAAATACAGAGACTTGAGTATCCAACCAGGAACAAATGTTCTAGTTGCCTACCCTCAAGCACAACCAGACTCCTGTAAAAAATTGAATCACCCTTAACATGGACCTTTCAAAGTCACGAAAAGATTGTCTCCTCAGAACTTCGAAATAATTAACTCGAGGCGTGGACAACCGTTCCACGAAACTGTACATATCAACAGGTTGAAGCCCTACTATGAGAGAGAAAACTTTGATAGAAATGAAGATTGAAATGTTTAATAATTATGTGATATTTCGTTGTACATTTTATTGAAGAATAAAATTAGATCTAAATAATAATATATTGTAAATTTCGTCAACAGATTAAGAACTTTTCTACTAAGCAGTAACGGGGCGCCAAACTGCTGCAACAGATAAGCAACTACACTGCGCCTCCTTCCCAAACTGCAGATCGAGTAGGACTTGGATTACGAGACCAAGCCACTACAGAATCACGGATCGGCGACTACGTGAACGACAAGTCGCCAGAGAGCCGGCGATCGAGTAGCACTTGGACTACGAAACTAAGCGACTTCAAAAATCACACGGATCAGCGACGTGAACGACGACGAATCGCCTGAGCTGACGAACGAATAGGACTTGGACAGCGAAACCAAGCTACTCCAAACCCGAGAGACGCGTGCGATCAGCGACTACGCGAACGACGAGCCGGTGAACGGGCGGTCAACGCAGCAATCACACAAGTAAATTCAGTAGTAGTATAAAAATGGCGACTCTGGGACACAAGTGTCCTAGAGTCGCCATTCACCTCAAGGTCATCCAGGTCAACCACCCCCAACCTCAAGGTCATCCAGGTCAACCACCCTAACCTCAAGGTCATCCAGGTCAACCACCCTAACCTCAAGGTCATCCAGGTCAACCATCCTAAACTCAAGGTCATCCAGGTCAACCACCCTAACCTCAAGGTCATCCAGGTCAAGCACCCTCACCTCAAGGTCATCCAGGTCAACCACCCCAACCTCAAGGTCATCCAGGTCAACCACCCTAACCTCAAGGTCATCCAGGTCAACCACCCTAACCTCAAGGTCATCCAGGTCAACCACCCTAACATCAAGGTCATCTAGGTCAACCACCCTAACCTCAAGGTCATCCAGGTCAACCACCCTAACCTGATGGTCACCAAAAAAAAAAAAAAATAAAGAAAAATAAAAAAATAAAAAAAAATTGAAAAAAAAAATATTAAAAAAAAAATAAATAAAAAAATAAATAAATAATTGAAAAAAAAAATTAAAAAAAAAAAACACATAAAATCAGGAATAAATGGGAAAAAAGGGAAAAGAGGGAGAAAAAAATTCCCTCCGGATCCTGGACTGGGGTATAAAAGGAGTTGTTCTCCATGTGTGTGAGTGATTTCGGTGTATTGGTTTGGATTACTTTCATCTTTATCAACATCAAGAGTAAGTACCAGTGCATTTTATAGTTCTATAATAAATTCATATTTTATTCATGATTTAACAATTAAGTTCAAAAGAGTAGAATTTTGAAGTAGATGGTTTGAGACTGACAATTAAATTCTGAAATGACTTAAATTCGAAAATGACAAGTTTAATTATGAATTAGGTTCCAATACATAGAGTAAATGACATTGTCAAAAATGACTAGTGTAATTATGAATTAGGTTCCAATACATACTGTCACAAAGTGAATTTTTTGTGACGGATGGAGAGCCGTCGTCTAGTGTAAAATTAGTGTGAAATTTCCAAGTTTACTTGGAAAAGTCTATTGAAATCTTTTCCTGAATTAGGAGTCTCTGACTCGATATTTTCCTTGTGGAAAATCCTGGAAGAATCCTTCCTACCCTGACAACGACAGACTGTTGTCTTCCCGATATTATTCTATAGACTGTGTCTGTGAAAAATCTTTTCTATCCTCTTATAATAGTCGACATACTGACTATTAATTTAAAAGCGTTTCGGACGATTGAGAGTGATTCCCATACCCTTAAGGGCAGTCACAGATTGGCCCTTAATAACCGGCGCGCAGTCATCAGATTAGCGCGGAAATCCTGTTTAGCAGTTTCAGAATAGCTGAAAATCCTTTCGCAGCTGCAGGCTCGCGATTCAGAAATCCGACACCCGAAACCTTATCCTCTAAACTTTAATTACCACATAATTGGAATTGATATACTGTATTTAGCTGGCAGGTCCAGCTTGCTGAGAGCTAGAGCGCAATTCTCAGATTGCGGATTATTGAGCAGATATTTATTTGCTGTAGAGAATAATAATCTCATTATTGATTCTCTGTTCCCTATACCCTATACCATATACCTCATACCCTGCACCCTATTCTCTATAGCTTACACCCTATACCGTGCCCTATTTAACTACATCTTGAATACTACTAATAACTCCATAGTTCCTTCATACCTCTACCCCATAGCTCTCACCTTAAACCCCATAGAAAAACCACATCCCGGGCTTGCAGGTACAGCTTGCTCGCCGTCAATTCGCAGTTGGTCCAGATTGCGTACTACCTTTATAAATAGAATATTTGGTAGGGATTTGATAGTCAGATCCGTCTCCTTGTATAGGGTTATCTCAATCTCTCTTAACACCCACTCTGTATTCCAAGGGCTGAGGGCCGAATCGGCCAGCAACGGCATGGGCAAACACTCTTCCCCTGAAAGTAAAAATCTTTCGAAAGAAGCAGAGGGTAAAGAATCAGGATAGAGGGAGAAGTGTAGGTCCGGTAACTCCACCTGTCAGTACGGCTACTGACCCCGACCCATATCCGACTGTAGCTAGTCCGCGTTGTAGCAATACTTCGCAATTATTAGGAAACCTAGAGGGTGGAATAGGTCATGCTAATAAAACTGGCGCCCAATGTGGGGCTAAGATGTCCGGGGCCCAAGAAAATCGCAAAGAGGGTTTAGGTGAATCCCAATCTGCGATGAGTGTCCATGGAGAGGAGACTACTCATCAGGATGATGAAGTCGTACAGGCGGCCGCCGGGAGGACCTCGCGGAACGCGAAGCGACCCCAGAGTGTCGTGGGTGTATTGGCTGAATAAGGAGGGAGCTGTCGGCTAACTAGAGAGTCTCGGCCTGTTGGCAGCCGGGACTGTGAGGAGCTGAGGAGGAGGATGGTCGAGCACCTTCGATCCGGACCGCGCCTGCCTCTCAACCAGGTACAGAGCCGGCACTGTCCCACTCTTCAGGCACGTATAGTCAGGGAGAAGTCTGTGACAAGGTAAGAAGTTGAAATTTACATTTTGATGGTGTATCGGATGCTCCCAGTTTCATCGAGAGGCTCGCGAACTCCAGGGCGCATATGGGATCTCTGGGGAGCAATCTCTTATAGCCTTGCCAGAGCTGATGGAGGGAGGGGCCCTACTTTGGATGCGGAATCGTCGCTCCCAGTGGAGGATGTGGGCTGATTTTGTAGAGGCATTTAAACTCCATTATTATCCTCATTCTTATAGTAATGACCTTGAGAGTCAGATCATTGCAAGGAAGCAGAGGGAGGGCGAACCGCTGATGAGTATCCAAAGCCTTGCTTACCTTGATGAGACGGTTAGGTAGTTATGAGGGGGATAGGATGTTCCAAAGGCTGTATTTAATTTATTACCAAGATATAAATTATATGTTTGTAGTGTAGGGGTTAAAAAGTAGATGAGTTGTTAGATGTAACCAGAGAGTATGAGGCGATTCGTGCTGAGAGAGAAACAGGAGGTTATCTCTGAAAAGCACGAAAAGTGAAGAACAAAAACGGAGTGATTTTCAGTCTAAAGACGCACCAAAAACGCGAGAAAATAAGGAAGGAGAAATCCAAGAGCCTAAGTGTTGGAGTTTTAATAAAGTAGGGCATTGGAAGTCGAGTTGTCCCGAAATTTCTAGTTGTCAAAGGTGTAGAGAAATTTTTGATTATTGTGAATGTGTCTCACAAACCAATAAGGTATCAGGAATTGCTGTAGTGAAGTCATCACGTGTTTTAGATACGAGATCAATGTTGGGGGATGAGCACATTTTTATTGATGTAGAAATTGCAGGGAAAAAATTTATGGCACTGTTAGATATGGGAGTAGAGGTATCCTGTATTAGCGGAAAAGCTCTTAAAGTGTTAGAGCAAGTAGGGTGTGTCAGAAAAGAAAAGTGTAGTCACCATGAAGTATTAACCAATGGGAAGTATAATAATTTTTCCATAAAAATTATAACTAATTTGAAAGTAGAAAATATTTTAGTTTCATTTCAACCGGTAGTTGTAGAGGGGCTTTCCCACGATGTGTCATTGGGTATGTTGTTTATGAAACAGCATAATATGAGTATTCAAATGCGTGATAGAATTGTAGAGTGGGAGCCTAGTATAGTTGATAGCAGAGTAACAGGTAGCTCAAAAGGTGAAGAGATGTCTAAGTCTAGTATCTCAAAAGTTGCTACAGTAGCTAGCGAGAGACCGGAGAGTGAGAGTGATGGAGATGGGATTTATGTCCATGTGGGAGTAGGTGGAATGGATCTCTATGCTTCAATTGATACGACAACAGATAAAACATTAATCTCTTCTGAAGTAGCTAACCGTCTTGGAGTAGAGGGGGAGCCCATATTACCGGTTATCGTTTGTGGGAAAAATTATAATTGGAAGGTATCTATCACACCTAATATAAATTCGCGAATGGTTTTAGAGTTGAAAAATCTCTGTGATATGAGAGCTGTAATAGAGTTACAGCCTCATGGTATTCGCTTAAGGAGTAGGGATGATGAGGGAAAATTATCAGTTGTCTCCGGGATGGAGAAGGTAGATAAATCCCCTGTAAGAAAACTTGAAAAGTTTTCAACTCTCTCTGAACAAGCTCCTGTAAGCGGGAAAAAAGTAAAACTCCATAAAAGAGTTGAATCTATTAAACTTTATACCTGTCCTTAAAATATAGAGAAGCAGGGGAATGCTTTAAATATTGAGAATAGGCAGGATAAAGTTGTGGTACGGGGTGTACTGTCACGGTTTCCTCATTTAGAGGAGAGCGAGTTGGATAGAGTTAACTCAGGTTGTAGTGTAGCTCATTCAATTGAAAATCGCCGTAGCGGTAGCGAATTTAGTGGGAAAGGAGAATTGAGAACCCGATCCGAGATAAGGAGATCAGGGGTGGATGATTTTGATAACAATTCATTGTATTCCAGCTGTCAACAGTACAGGAGCCGATGGAGAAGAGCGAAAGAGATAGGTAGTATTGCTGATGTGTGGAGTGGGTTGCCAAATGTGCATTTCAAGGTGCTCGAGTGTAGGAGCAGTACTAGGTAGGCTCCTAATGTGCCATGTATGAGGGGTGAATGGTTCTCTTTTCTTCTTTTATCTTTTTCTCCTTTTTCTTTTCATTCTTCACAGGTGCTGCGCCGTTTTACTTTTCCTTTCCTTTCAGATTATATACTGTTGCTGTCGGCTAGGGGCTGTCGTTATTGTGTTATCAGGAGATAATGAGCGAAGTCTATTGCTAATATTGCTGTTATAATAGTTGGAGCAACAGGTTGTTTCTTTTTCAGCGTGAGGTGATGCTTATCTTGTGGCTTCAAGCAGCCTGACCTACTGCACTAATTATTCTTCTTTTCAGCTTGACATTCTTCTTTCACCTCTCTCTATATTCGTCCTGTTATCTTCTCTCTTTCACTTCCTTCTTGTTTTCTTGAGTGCTGTACTTCAGGTGTGTGATCATGGGTTCAACACGGAGTCAACCGGTACCTCAGATGCTGTATTTTATCTCATCGCCAACCCCCCCCCCCATTCCTTAGTAGGAGTGGGGTGTCACAAAGTGAATTTTTTGTGACGGATGGAGAGTCGTCGTCTAGTGTAAAATTAGCGAATTTATTCTGTTTTACAATGCTCAATTTGATCTAGATAAAGCAGATAAAATAATTGCGCGAAAATCACGCAACTATACCCTACGCGATGATATTCTCTTTTATAAAGAGCAAACTAAAACAGGGCTGCAATACCTCTTGGCAGTACCAGGTAGTGCTATTCAGCAAATACTAAAGCAATATCATGATGATATAAATCATGGTGCTCACCTTGGGATTGATAAGACCTTGTCGAAAATAAAATACAAGTACTACTGTCCATCCATGCGCCAAGATGTAATAGACTATGTTAAATCTTGCCCAACTTGTCAAATCTCCAAAACGAGCAGAGAAAAGCCAGTAGGGCTACTGCGCCCAATAGTAATCACGGATCAACCCCTAAGCACCGTCTGTATTGATGCGGTAGGGCCCTTATCGCTATCGGGTGGCACATATAAATATATTTTTGTGGCACTAGACCGCACAACACGGTTTGCATATTGCGAACCAACTACTGCGATAGACGCTAAACATACAGCAACTTTCATTTTGAATTTCGCCTCCTTGTATGGTCTACCCAGAACTATTCATACCGACAATAGTACAAATTTCAAAGCCGAACTTATCAAAGAGATGTGTTTATCACTTGGAGTTTCCCAAAAATTTGGATCAAGTTACATGCCCACAACTCAGGGAGTAACATAACGTTATAATGCCACGCTTGTTACAATGCTTAGGTGTTATTCGAACATTGAACAAAATAACTGGCATTCCAATATTCGTCACGTCTGTTTTGCTTATAATATTTTAAAGCAAAGTTCTCTGGGTTATTCTTCTTTCTACCTACTCCACGGTTTCCATCCACTAAGCCCATTAGACATAGCCTTCCTGCCGAGTGCAATCAAGCAAGACAGGATGCATGTCCTCAATGATTTAGTGGCAATCAGAAAAAGTTTGCCTGAAATTATGAGTAAGGTTCAGGAGAAACAAAAAGAAACCCATGACAAGAAATACAGAGACTTGAGTATCCAACCAGGAACAAATGTTCTAGTTGCCTACCCTCAAGCACAACCAGACTCCTGTAAAAAATTGAATCACCCTTACATGGACCTTTCAAAGTCACGAAAAGATTGTCTCCTCAGAACTTCGAAATAATCAACTCGAGGCGTGGACAACCGTTCCACGAAACTGTACATATCAACAGGTTGAAGCCCTACTATGAGAGAGAAAACTTTGATAGAAATGAAGATTGAAATGTTTAATAATTATGTGGTATTTCGTTGTACATTTTATTGAAGAATAAAATTAGATCTAAATAATAATATATTGTAAATTTCGTCAACAGATTAAGAACTTTTCTACTAAGCAGTAACGGGGCGCCAAACTGCTGCAACAGATGAGCAACTACACTGCGCCTCCTTCCCAAACTGCAGATCGAGTAGGACTTGGATTACGAGACCAAGCCACTACAGAATCACGGATCGGCGACTACATGAACGACAAGTCGCCAGAGAGCCGGCGATCGAGTAGCACTTGGACTACGAAACTAAGCGACTTCAAAAATCACACGGATCAGCGACGTGAACGATGACGAATCGCCTGAGCTGACGAACGAATAGGACTTGGACAGCGAAACCAAGCTACTCCAAACCCGAGAGACGCGTGCGATCAGCGACTACGCGAACGACGAGCCGGTGAACGGGCGGTCAACGCAACAATCACACAAGTAAATTCAGTAGTAGTATAAAAATGGCGACTCTGGGACACAAGTGTCCTAGAGTCGCCATTCACCTCAAGGTCATCCAGGTCAACCACCCCCAACCTCAAGGTCATCCAGGTCAACCACCCTAACCTCAAGGTCATCCAGGTCAACCACCCTAACCTCAAGGTCATCCAGGTCAACCATCCTAAACTCAAGGTCATCCAGGTCAACCACCCTAACCTCAAGGTCATCCAGGTCAAGCACCCTCACCTCAAGGTCATCCAGGTCAACCACCCCAACCTCAAGGTCATCCAGGTCAACCACCCTAACCTCAAGGTCATCCAGGTCAACCACCCTAACCTCAAGGTCATCCAGGTCAACCACCCTAACATCAAGGTCATCTAGGTCAACCACCCTAACCTCAAGGTCATCCAGGTCAACCACCCTAACCTGATGGTCACCAAAAAAAAAAAAATAAAGAAAAATAAAAAAATAAAAAAAAATTGAAAAAAAAAATATTAAAAAAAAAATAAATAAAAAAATAAATAAATAATTGAAAAAAAAAATTAAAAAAAAAAACACATAAAATCAGGAATAAATGGGAAAAAAGGGAAAAGAGGGAGAAAAAAATTCCCTCCGGATCCTGGACTGGGGTATAAAAGGAGTTGTTCTCCATGTGTGTGAGTGATTTCGGTGTATTGGTTTTGGATTACTTTCATCTTTATCAACATCAAGAGTAAGTACCAGTGCATTTTATAGTTCTATATAATAAATTCATATTTTATTCATGATTTAACAATTAAGTTCAAAAGAGTAGAATTTTGAAGTAGATGGTTTGAGACTGACAATTAAATTCTAAAATGACTTAAATTCGAAAATGACAAGTTTAATTATGAATTAGGTTCCAATACATAGAGTAAATGACATTGTCAAAAATGACTAGTGTAATTATAAATTAGGTTCCAATACATACTGTCACAAAGTGAATTTTTTGTGACGGATGGAGAGCCGTCGTCTAGTGTAAAATTAGTGTGAAATTTCCAAGTTTACTTGGAAAAGTCTATTGAAATCTTTTCCTGAATTAGGAGTCTCTGACTCGATATTTTCCTTGTGGAAAATCCTGGAAGAATCCTTTCCTACCCTGACAACGACAGACTGTTGTCTTCCCGATATTATTCTATAGACTGTGTCTGTGAAAAATCTTTTCTATCCTCTTATAATAGTCGACATACTGACTAATTATTTAAAAGCGTTTCGGACGATTGAGAGTGATTCCCATACCCTTAAGGGCAGTCACAGATTGGCCCTTAATAACCGGCGCGCAGTCATCAGATTAGAGCGGAAATCCTGTTTAGCAGTTTCAGAATAGCTGAAAATCCTTTCGCAGCTGCAGGCTCGCGATTCAGAAATCCAACACCCGAAACCTTATCCTTCTAAACTTTAATTACCACATAATTGGAATTGATATACTGTATTTAGCTGGCAGGTCCAGCTTGCTGAGAGCTAGAGCGCAATTCTCAGATTGCGGATTATTGAGCAGATATTTATTTGCTGTAGAGAATAATAATCTCATTATTGATTCTCTGTTCCCTATACCCTATACCATATACCTCATACCCTGCACCCTATTCTCTATAGCTTACACCCTATACCGTGCCCTATTTAACTACATCTTAAATACTACTAATAACTCCATAGTTCCTTCATACCTCTACCCCATAGCTCTCACCTTAAACCCCATAGAAAAACCACATCCCGGGCTTGCAGGTACAGCTTGCTCGCCGTCAATTCGCAGTTGGTCCAGATTGAGTACTACCTCTATAAATAGAATATTTGGTAGGGATTTGATAGTCAGATCCGTCTCCTTGTATAGGGTTATCTCAATCTCCCTTAACACCCACTCTGTATTCCAAGGGCTGAGGGCCGAATCGGCCAGCAACGGCACGGGCAAACACTCTTCCCCTGAAAGTAAAAATCTTTCGAAAGAAGCAGAGGGTAAAGAATCAGGATAGAGGGAGAAGTGTAGGTCCGGTAACTCCACCTGTCAGTACGGCTACTGACCCCGACCCATATCCGACTGTAGCTAGTCCGCGTTGTAGCAATACTTCGCAATTATTAGGAAACCTAGAGGGTGGAATAGGTCATGCTAATAAAACTGGCGCCCAATGTGGGGCTAAGATGTCCGGGGCCCAAGAAAATCGCAAAGAGGGTTTAGGTGAATCCCAATCTGCGATGAGTGTCCATGGAGAGGAGACTACTCATCAGGATGATGAAGTCGTACAGGCGGTCCGCCGGGAGGACCTCGCGGAACGCGAAGCCGACCCCAGAGTGTCGTGGGTGTATTGGCTGAATAAGGAGGGAGCTGTCGGCTAACTAGAGAGTCTCGGCCTGTTGGCAGCCGGGACTGTGAAGGAGCTGAGGAGGAGGATGGTCGAGCACCTTCGATCCCGGACCGCTGCTGCCTCTCAACCAGGTACAGAGCCGGCACTGTCCCACTCTTCAGGCACGTATAGTCAGGGAGAAGTCTGTGACAAGGTAAGAAGTTGAAATTTACATTTTGATGGTGTATCGGATGCTCCCAGTTTCATTGAGAGGCTCGCGGAACTCCAGGGCGCATATGGGATCTCTGGGGAGCAATCTCTTATAGCCTTGCCAGAGCTGATGGAGGGAGGGGCCCTACTTTGGATGCGGAATCGTCGCTCCCAGTGGAGGACGTGGGCTGATTTTGTAGAGGCATTTAAACTCCATTATTATCCTCATTCTTATAGTAACGACCTTGAGAGTCAGATCATTGCAAGGAAGCAGAGGGAGGGCGAACCGGCTGATGAGTATGCCAAAGCCTTGCTTACCTTGATGAGACGGTTAGGTAGTTATGAGGGGGATAGGATGTTCCAAAGGCTGTATTTAAATTTATTACCAAGATATAAATTATATGTTTGTAGTGTAGGGGTTAAAAATGTAGATGAGTTGTTAGATGTAACCAGAGAGTATGAGGCGATTCGTGCTGAAGAGAGAAACAGGAGGTTATCTCTGAAAAGCACGAAAAGTGAAGAACAAAAACGGAGTGATTTTCAGTCTAAAGACGCACCAAAAACGCGAGAAAATAAGGAAGGAGAAATCCAAGAGCCTAAGTGTTGGAGTTTTAATAAAGTAGGGCATTGGAAGTCGAGTTGTCCCGAAATTTCTAGTTGTCAAAGGTGTAGAGAAATTTTTGATTATTGTGAATGTGTCTCACAAACCAATAAGGTATCAGGAATTGCTGTAGTGAAGTCATCACGTGTTTTAGATACGAGATCAATGTTGGGGGATGAGCGCATTTTTATTGATGTAGAAATTGCAGGGAAAAAATTTATGGCACTGTTAGATATGGGAGTAGAGGTATCCTGTATTAGCGGAAAAGCTCTTAAAGTGTTAGAGCAAGTAGGGTGTGTCAGAAAAGAAAAGTGTAGTCACCATGAAGTATTAACCAATGGGAAGTATAATAATTTTTCCATAAAAATTATAACTAATTTGAAAGTAGAAAATATTTTAGTTTCATTTCAACCGGTAGTTGTAGAGGGGCTTTCCCACGATGTGTCATTGGGTATGTTGTTTATGAAACAGCATAATATGAGTATTCAAATGCGTGATAGAATTGTAGAGTGGGAGCCTAGTATAGTTGATAGCAGAGTAACAGGTAGCTCAAAAGGTGAAGAGATGTCTAAGTCTAGTATCTCAAAAGTTGCTACAGTAGCTAGCGAGAGACCGGAGAGTGAGAGTGATGGAGATGGGATTTATGTCCATGTGGGAGTAGGTGGAATGGATCTCTATGCTTCAATTGATACGACAACAGATAAAACATTAATCTCTTCTGAAGTAGCTAACCGTCTTGGAGTAGAGGGGGAGCCCATATTACCGGTTATCGTTTGTGGGAAAAATTATAATTGGAAGGTATCTATCACACCTAATATAAATTCGCGAATGGTTTTAGAGTTGAAAAATCTCCGTGATATGAGAGCTGTAATAGAGTTACAGCCTCATGGTATTCGCTTAAGGAGTAGGGATGATGAGGGAAAATTATCAGTTGTCTCCGGGATGGAGAAGGTAGATAAATCCCCTGTAAGAAAACTTGAAAAGTTTTCAACTCTCTCTGAACAAGCTCCTGTAAGCGGGAAAAAAGTAAAACTCCATAAAAGAGTTGAATCTATTAAACTTTATACCTGTCCTTAAAATATAGAGAAGCAGGGGAATGCTTTAAATATTGAGAATAGGCAGGATAAAGTTGTGGTACGGGGTGTACTGTCACGGTTTCCTCATATAGAGGAGAGCGAGTTGGATAGAGTTAACTCAGGTTGTAGTGTAGCTCATACAATTGAAAATCGCCATAGCGGTAGCGAATTTAGTGGGAAAGGAGAATTGAGAACCCGATCCGAGATAAGGAGATCAGGGGTGGATGATTTTGATAACAATTCATTGTATTCCAGCTGTCAACAGTACAGGAGCCGATGGAGAAGAGCGAAAGAGATAGGTAGTATTGCTGATGTGTGGAGCGGGTTGCCAAATGTGCATTTCAAGGTGCTCGAGTGTAGGAGCAGTACTAGGTAGGCTCCTAATGTGCCACGTATGAGGGGTGAATGGTTCTCTTTTCTTCTTTTATCTTTTTCTCCTTTTTCTTTTCATTCTTCACAGGTGCTGCGCCGTTTTACTTTTCCTTTCCTTTCAGATTATTATACTGTTGCTGTCGGCTAGGGGCTGTCGTTATTGTGTTATCAGGAGATAATGAGCGAAGTCTATTGCTAATATTGCTGTTATAATAGTTGGAGCAACAGGTTGTTTCTTTTTCAGCGTGAGGTGATGCTTATCTTGTGGCTTCGAGCAGCCTGACCTACTGCACTAATTATTCTTCTTTTCAGCTTGACATTCTTCTTTCACCTCTCTCTATATTCGTCCTGTTATCTTCTCTCTTTCACTTCCTTCTTGTTTTCTTGAGTGCTGTACTTCAGGTGTGTGATCATGGGTTCAACACGGAGTCAACCGGTACCTCAGATGCTGTATTTTATCTCATCGCCAACCCCCCCCCCATTCCTTAGTAGGAGTGGGGTGTCACAAAATGAATTTTTTGTGACGGATGGAGAGTCGTCGTCTAGTGTAAAATTAGCGAATTTATTCTGTTTTAGAATAGGAATTGGATCGACTGCCAGATATATCTTGTTGGACTTGTAGTAGCATATACACATCATCACCATCGTCGCCAATCCCTATAAATCAGCAGCAGCCGTATCATCAAAACGATAAGCGGCTACCGAGTCGGGTTGGTATCGTTCTTCATGAAAATTTCTGGAATAGAAATATTGTTTACCGGCCTGATTTAGTGTAGTAATTAGTATCATTGTCATCATTAGCTGCACTCTTAGCATCAGGAGCAGCTGAGTCAAACCCCGTCACATGACCAGTGGCGTGATCTTTTCAGACTCTCATTGGTCAGCAAGCTCTTTTCCCCCGGCCTCCTTATTTTCAGCGACCCGGTGCAGCTTCAAGAAGACCTGGGAGAGGAGCAGTTGTTCGGTGAACGGGTTCGTGTACGGTTGCGTTCTGTGCGGTGCTCCTAATAGTGGTGTACTAGAGGGTTAATATTCTATTCTGTATTTTAGTGAATGGAATATTGTATGTCAAATTGCCGACTGTATTTGAAGGTGGATTCTCCTGGGGGATTTTCTTTCTTGTCGGTTATTTTTCCTAAATTCTTATCACTGGGGGTGAACGAGTTATCCTTAGTTTTGAAACCTGTAAGGGATCTCAAGTTTGTGCTACAAATAGTTGAGTGGGAAATTTAGCTAGGCTCTTATAGTGGGTTATTCTTGAGTACTTAATTTATAAGTCTCGACTCTGTCGCTTCACGACGTTTTTAATTAACTTATAATACAGGAAGTGGTAATCGGTTCGCTATTCTCCGTATCAGTATCCACGTCGATTCAGGTAATTGTATGTCAGGACTGGTAGTCCGTATATTTTTCCTTCTCTGTAGTAAGGTGGCCTTCAGTTTAAAGAGTAATTCTTCTCCATTGAATTTTTATTCTTGTAGGGAAATCCCTGTCCTTTTTGAGAATAGTTTTACTCAAATAATTTTTATCCTTGTGGGAAAATCCCTGTTCCTTTTGAGAAAAGTTTTCTCGATTAATTTTTGTCCTTGTAGAGAGATTATTATCATTTATGGTAAATTTTCCTTGATTAGTTTTCATACTATAGAGTGGCCCTGTATTTTAAATTCGCTTAGCAGTTTCTGACTTGCTGTAATACCTAGTAAGAAAATTCCAATCATTTCCTAGAGAACTCAGGTACAGCTTGAGTTTGTCCTTGTCGAAGTTGGTAGACTGCGACGTCCTTTCTCTTTCTTTCTCTCATCTTTCCCTTCACTGAAGTCCTTCTAGCTCTCAGGTACAGCTTGAGGACTTCCTCGCCGAAGTTTTTAGACTGCGGCATCCTTTCTCTTTCTTTCTCTTAATTCTTCATTTGTTAAAATCCTTCCTGATCTCAGTTTCAGATTCGAGATCGTCCTAGTCGCGGGTTTTCAGAACCGCGAATCCTTTCTAAAGTTCTTAGGAACTTGTCTTCTTTCATAGCAAATATTATTTGCTGGTTTTACCTGTGGAAAATTCACGAATTTTCCCGTGATCTCAGTTGCAAATTAGAGATCGATCTTGTGGTAGTCCTTAGACTGGCAATTACTTGGAAAAGTCTATTGAAATCTTTTCCTGGATTAGGAGTCTCTGACTCGATATTTTCCTTGTGGAAAATCCTGGAAGAATCCTTTCCTACCCTGACAACGACAGACTGTTGTCTTCCCGATATTATTCTACAGACTGTGTCTGTGAAAAATCTTTTCTATCCTCTCATAATAGTTGACATACTGACTAATAATTTGAAAGCGTTTCGGACGATTGAGAGTGATTCCCATACCCTTAAGGGCAGTCACAGATTGGCCCTTAATAACCGGCGCGCAGTCATCAGATTAGCGCGGAAATCCTGTTTAGCAGTTTCAGAATTGCTGAAAATCCTCTCGCAGCTGCAGGCTCGCGATTCAGAAATCCGACACCCGAAACCTTATCCTCTAAACTTTAATTACCACATAATTGAAATTGATATACTGTATTTAGCTAGCAGGTCCAGCTTGCTGAGAGCTAGAGCGCAATTCTCAGATTGCGGATTATTGAGCAGATATTTATTTGCTGTAGAGAATAATAATCTTATTATTGATTCTCTGTTCCCTATACCCTATACCGTATACCTCATACCCTGCACCCTATTCTCTATAGCTTACACCCTATACCGTGCCCTATTTAACTACATCTTAAATACTACTAATAACTCCATAGTTCCGTCATACCTTTACCCCATAGCTCTCACCTTAAACCCCATAGAAAAACCACATCCCAGGCTTGCAGGTACAGCTTGCTCGCCGTCAATTCCCAGTTGGTCCAGATTGCGTACTACCTTTAAAAAAAGAATTATTGGTAGGGATCTGATAGTCAGATCCGTCTCCTTGTATAGGGTTATCTTAATCTCCCTTAACACCCACCCTGTATTCCAAAGGCCGAGGGCCGAATCGGCCAGCAACGTCACGGGCAAACACTCTTCCCCTGAAAGTAAAAATCTCGCGAAAGAAGCAGAGGGTAAAGAATCAGGATAGAGGGAGAAGTGTAGGTCCGGTAACTCCACCTGTCAGTATGGCTACTGACCCCGACCCATATCCGACTGTAGCTAGTCCGCGTTGTAGCAATACTTCGCAATTATTAGGAAACCTAGAGGGTGGAATAGGTCATGCTAATAATACAAGTTATGAGTTTAATTATGAATTAGGTTCTTCGAGTTGGTGGTTGTAATCCATCCTAACCTAAAAAACGTATAATTACAAAGTAGATCCTAGACCCCCATTCACATTCCCTCATACAGCTCCGGACCATCATCCCTAGAACATAAACACCATAGAGTAAATGACATAGTCAAAAATGACTAGTGTAATTATTAATTAGGCTCCAATACATACAAGTTATGAGTTTAATTATGAATTAGGTTCTTCGAGTTGGTGGTTGTAATCCATCCTAACCTAAAAAACATATAATCACAAAGTAGATCCTAGACCCACATTCACATTCCCCCATACAGCTCCGGACCATCATCCCTAGAACATAAACACCTATGAACCTTGATCCCCGACCCACGATACTAGATACCGATTCACCACCTTCATCCCCCACATCTGTTGATAGTGATATATATATAGAGTTGAATACTGCATACCATACTAATACAATATTGTTCTGCATTGTTCCAGATGAGCAAAGCTGCACGATGTCAGCAAACAGCAAACTCAGTGGACGAGTTTGTTGTCCTGGAGGAGGCATTCAAATCCCGACTCATGACTCTATACTACAATAATGCATACAAGGATGAGCCTGCCAAAGATTTCCACACCTTTCTGAGCAGTCTGAAGGATAAAATTGTTCACATCATCAGTCAGCAACTGCAGACACATGGAGCAATGAAGTTCAATCTAGTATTGGAGGCAACATATTTCCGCAGCACCCTTGATAAGACCTTCTTCGATCAAGAAGAGTTTCAGAATGTCGCCTTCAAAACTCCAAACTACACCATCTTCAGTATCATCAATCTTCCAGACATCATCAACCAAGCGTGCATGACCCTACTGGATGAGGAGTTGAAATTTGAAGGAAATTCTAGTGGATGGAGTTTGCTTATCATTGATGGATTGCTCATCAGGATTAGCAAACATACTCCCCTGCGTGGATCATCCTACATCAGTCTTCCACCTCTTCTATCAGCACGAAAGGCAATAATCAATCCTATAAACAAGGACCAGCAATGTTTCAAATGGGCTATCCTTGCCAAACATGTACAAGGCAACCATCCTGAACGAGTCAATGAGCGATACCATCAATTGGAAGAGAGATACAACTTTTCAGGCATTGGATTTCCCACTACCATCAACCAAATCGATATATTTGAGAAAGATAATCCAGAGGTATCAGTTAATATTTATGGTGTGGATGAGAAGAACGTTATATTTCCAAGAAGAGTTGGAAATGCAATGAAGGCAGATCACTTTGATCTTCTCCTCCTCTGTGAGAGTAGGGATGATGATGAAAACAGCACCCTTGAGGATGACAATGAACATAAATCAAATAGCCACTACTGCTACATTGAAAATTTTGAAAGACTTGTAAGATCCCAACTCACAAAACATCAGCATAAAATTATCATCTGCAGACGATGTTTCACCTATTACACCCAGGATATAGATGGAGAACGTAGGATGGCTGAGCATGAGGAGTATTGTGCTAGCAATAATACAGCAAGAATCATCATGCCACAGGTTGGAAAAGATGGTAAACCTCTAACCTTGAAGTTTGAGAAACATGTGCAAAAGTATAGAGTACCTGTTGTAGCATACGCCGATTTTGAGTGCATCCTGGAGAAACCTGATGAAGACAATGAACAATGGATTGGTGAAGCTACCAAAGTTATCCAGTATCATTGGGCAATGAGTTACTGCTTATACTTTGTGCGGGACCCATATTTGGAAGATTTCTGGCTGACAATCACTAACCTAATCCCTCATGAGCCGATTGTCTACAGGGGTCCTGATGCCGCCAAACATTCCATGAAGACCCTCACCATGTATGCAAAAGATTTAGATGAGGCAATTGACTGCAGGAATATCAAGTTGCTCCCACTAACCAAAAGAGAGAAAGAACGACATAATGCAGCTGATTTCTGTGAGGCCTGCAATGAACGGTTCAATAAAGATAAGGTGTATGACCATTGTCATATAACTGGTATCTACCGGAATGCATTATGCCGTAAATGCAACCTGCAGCGAGAGCAACAATCATTCATACCCGTGTTTCTCCACAACTCTTCAAACTACGATACACACCTCATTATTCCAGAGCTGGGTAGAGATAAGGATCAGCTGTTTGTCATCCCAAACTCATCAGAAAAGTATATATCATTCACCAAACGAATATCTCCAAAAATGCACCTTCGATTCATCGATACATTCCGGTTTACATTGCGGTACCGCAACAGACGGGAAGCTTCATGGACTTGAATTCAACGAACAGCACCTGACAGATCACCTCAATGCATTCAAAAGTATTGTGAAAGAGGACAACCAAGATTTAATCTAAGTGACAGCGGAATTGAACTCCTTCACTAAAGATATCTCCAACCAGTTCCACACAGCATATCTTCAACTCCACAACAAAATGAGTTCCAAAATAGAAGCAGATGAATCACTCTACAATCTAATAATCAGCTACACTTTCCACCTCTACTCCGACTTATATATCCTGACTCGAAGAAATTTCATCACATCAATTAAAGAGAGGTGTCAACAGAAATTACTCCCTTCAAACGTCATCAAACCTGAATTGTTGAAGAAAGACCTCTTACAATTACAAAGGAATATGGATTCAACAAATCAACGTATAGCAGATAACATAGAAGATTATCATCAGTTCTACCACCTACCAATAACGACATGTAAAATAACAGAGGAGGATGTGTCAATCACACTGAAAGTTCCATTCATCACAAAAACATCTACCTTCACATTATTTAAATACATTCCAACCCCGCTATTCTGGAAAAATCAATCATGTTGGCTACCCAGAGATGAAATGATAATAGCGGAAAGCGAAGACACAATTCAAGTTCTAACTGGGAAGCAATTGGAGCTTTGTCCAGTACAAACAACAACGCTTTGCTATCTACCTAGACAACAACATTCGGGAAAATTATCAACAGAGTGTACAGAACATTTAGTAGTGTCATCAACTCTTCAGCAGCTACAACAGTTTTGTGTGTTCTCCTGCACAAGCAGCACAGATATTAGTGAGATTATAGATTTATTGCCGACGGAGTTCTATGTAACAAACAACCAGCCACCAGCCAGGAACCACAATCAAATGTGAAGGGGAAGATCACATATCATCTACAAATCTTCCAGGAAATCTACATATTATGTCTATCCCGTGCAGCTGTGAGCTACAGTACAAAAATAAGACATTGATTAGAAGAGCCTTTCCTTGTGACTCCCGTGCACCAATCATTCCCAAAATCCAACATTTTCTACCTCTTCACTGGCTAAATATTAAATCACTAAAAATAGATCCCTTCCAGCCCCATAACAATCCGCATTTTGATAATTTCTCAGATATTTTAAAATATGACTGGAATGTTACTGTACCAACTCTGTTTATTCATAATAATATAGCTCCAGATTTATTCGAAAAAGTAATACTACCAAACAGTTGGCATGATATTTTTAATTCCACTTCCTTGGCATTCTATTTTATTTATGCTTGGTTAGGAATAATCACTTTAGCATAATTATACTTGTTACTGAAGATTCACATGCTACTGATTATCCGAAAATCTCAACAGAAGCCCGCCATTCAAATGGTAGAGTTGAAGGATTGAAATTATGTATAGTTTTCACAATCAACACCACTAGATTGATTAATTAAAATAAAATAGCTTTTTCATTTTTAATGAAAATTGTTAAGGATTTTTGTCTCATTTGATTTGATTGATTTATTAGATAATTATTTGTACTATAAATGTGTACTTATATCTATATTAGACTATTCTTGTTTTTTCTATCTACACACAATACATTACCATGTTTATTTATACTTATTTCTCTACAAAGAGGATTCCTTTCAATCAAGAATAAATATTTTTTAGGAACTTTTATTATATATGTAATGATGTTTAATATAGTTGAATTATTATCAATCAATATTATTAATTACTATATTATAAATAAAAAAAAAAGTATTATTATTGAATTTTAATAATTAATGAAACTTATTAGTATATTATCAACACTGCATTTTAATCATGAATTCTTGAAATTTATTAGTATAGAATCATTTTTCAATTTTATTATTGTAAATAATCAAAGATTAGATGTAATCTTTTTGACTACCAAGATGAATATTACAATGAATAATTTCTAATTAAAATAAATAAGACCTTTTCACCTATTGAAAATGGGAATTAAATTCTCTTTATCATGTAGTCAATTGTTATTGCAAGAACTATTAGGTCATGGGAAATGTACAATAAGTTTACTCAATTGGTATCAATGTTATATATTTCAGGAAGTTCTACTCTGAATATTTAATAATTATCTTCTATTACTGAAAATGTCGATTGTTGCATACAACGTCATTCATTAAAAATAAGTGACTTTATGTTACAGTTTTAATAAGGGTAGATGGATAAAATGATTTAATAGGGGAATTGAGTAGATAGACCTATTAGGGGAACTTAAAGAAATGTTAGAGTTTTTGGATTACTAGACAATTTTCTTGGATTAATAGGAGATAGTTAAAATATAATTGTATGATTCTTGACCATGTGTCACTTATCAGAGCTATTAGACTTAGGGATCAATGGAAATTTGTTTTTTAGTCAATTAATATATTATAAAATGAATTATACTGTATAAGGTTAACATATGTGGTTGAAGATATTTCTACTATATATACTGTATATTTTAGGAAATAATTTCAAACTATACTTGATAATTATTGTCTTTGTCACAGTTCCTGAAGGGAACCTCAAAGAGTTTGATAATGATTTTTTAAAGTAAAAACATTTTGTAGCAAGCCAAGAGTCAAGAATGGACAGCCGGGGTCGGCTGTCACAGTGGTTTGCCACAAGGTTTGACATACCCCCAAACTTCAGTTCCTTCTTTAAGAGAGAAATAATTTTTTCCAACTTTAAAAACTAAAAGCTGATCAGACAGTTTTGGCTGACAGACTAAAAACGCTGAGGAGGGGTAGAAGTGGGGCTAGCATTCTAGTCTCCCCTCCAGCCAGCTAGTGGAAAAAGCTTTCCACTTTTCTTCTGAATATTTTCACACACTTTTTCATCGCCTTCCTCCCGAGACAGACCGAGCTGACCCGTGGATGGACATCCCCTGGTTCTCCATTCAGACCATGGCAAGTTAGGATGGACATCAACAGTATAACGGTATCGTTCCACATTCAATATATTTTTCAATATTGTTTTGATTTTAGAAATTCCAAATTAATAAAAAATGAATAATGCTTTTTAAACTGTCATATAATTGATTAAATGCTCAAAATTTCATAACCTTCCTTAATTGTTCTGTATTAGAATAGTTGTAGGATAAATTTTTTTATAAAACCAAAATATGTTAAAATTCACATTTAGATCTCACATTAATTTCTTCATTTAAATAAAATAAATCTGAGTCCTAAAAAAATGTTTTTTTTTTTCAAATTCAAAAAATCTTCTAGTTGATAATAAAAAAAAACCAACTGCTTTTGCTCTACCATCGAATGCTGCGCAACAACAATATTACAGTGTTCCCGTCTGGGAACTGGTGGATCGCCCCCTTTTATTACTTTACAAACAGGTCACCAATCATTTATTACAAATGATGGATATCACAGTTCAATCAATTTAATGTTACAATAGTTTAGCAGATCTTTTTCCTTGTCAGTTGGCTTGTTTTGTATCTTCCCTTCCATCTTTCGAAATTTGTGCAAAAAAGTAGGGTTTTGAAACCAATATGAAGGCAGTTCTACATGGATGTACTGGGATTATTGATAATTTATTTGATGATAATTATTCAAAAGCCCTGAGTTCCTTCTGAGGTAGGTGATTGATACCCAGGTTTGCTCCTGGATGACTTAGCTCAGTCGTAATGTGTGCGGGGAAAGGAGGCAAGTCGAAGTTCCTCTTCTTCCTTCTTTGTACCTTAGCTGGTGTGGACAGCACCTCCTGGTGCTTCTGACGGCGTGAAGGTCACTCTCTACTCTGATGACACCACTTCAAGGTAATTTTGTATTGGCCTTATGGCCTCGGTTCTGCTCCAGTATAGTAGGAAGAGGAAGGATTGACGGGAGGGACAGCAGCCAACGGGTGCTGTGCCCGGAGGGGATAGACGGTAAGGGACGGCAGTAGTATAATATTGTGTGTTCTGGCACACCATGTGCCAGACTTCCCCACCTAACCTAACTTAAAAAAAATTTCCAACCTAACCCAACCTAACCTATCCTAACCTCAAGATCAGGGTCAAGATCAATGTCAAGGTCAAGGTCAAGGTCAAGGTCAGGGTCAAGGTCAAAGTCAGGGTCTAGGTCAATTTATCAAAAAATAGGAAAAAAAACTTAGAAAAGAAAACAGAATAAAAACTTAGAAAAAAAATAAAAAAATTAATAATGAAAGATTTAAAAAAATAATAATATCAATGAACAATCAAAAATTAATGAAAATGAAACAGCTTCTCTCCTCTTTTATAATCATCAGTCCTATGATACCTCTCAGCTGACGGCTCTTCATGCTCTTGAACTTTGCATGATCCATCAGGTACATCACAAGAAAGATCATCATAGAATGTGTAGGGTGTGCACATGATTCTGGAAGCAACTGCCTTGTAAATGATTATTTCAAAAGCTGGATCACCCGACTCTCCATCCTGAATCCTAAATCTCTTAACCCGATCAGTGCCTTCAACCAGTGAAAAGCCTGCGAATATAATCATCTCCTCGGTAGGATTGGGCCTAGCAAAGTCAGTTCTTGAAGACCGCATTTGAATTCACACCAATGGTGTTCTTGTGTATCAAGAAAGTTCAGTACAATTTTCACATCCTTGTTCTTCCAGTCAGGCATCTGTTGGAGATCCACAATGGTGACCATGCTGTGTCCCAGCTTGAAGAATGTCTTCAACAACACTTGTGTGTTATCAAACAGCACACTTAACTTGATTGGGAGTCCAGGCGGGCAATGCTGCATTATAACTCTGTTGATTCCATCCTTGATATTTTTCATAGTGTGGGTGAAGACATCGGTCAGGAACTGATGCACACATCCATTGCTGACAGCTGTATTTTCCAATAGATTGTGAATATTACCTCTTCTATAGAGAATGCTGTTCACACTTACTGCATCGACAACTGCCTGTCGTTTATCCCGAAGTCTGGAGCAAGCACAAATGTAAGACTCATGATCTGGACATGGTTCCAAATATCCTGCGTCATTGAAAAAGTCTGTCAATGAGATAATACCATGATTATGTAGTTCCTCCTCAAGCTCAATCACTGCATCCCACAGACATAGCTCACTGTTTGACAACATGTTGCAGTAGACTGAATACCTCTCGGTGCTGACAAGCCGTCTTATACCAAACAGAGGAAAGTGGTGGTGGGGATAACTATCCCTGTTTCAACAGGTCTATGATGATGTCACCCCATCATGACTCACTTCTCAATTCCTCGTTATCATTAGTAGGAAGAAGTATCATATTCTATATAATTCGAGTGCTTAAATATAAATCCTCTATGGTGTAGTGGCTAGCATGTCAGCTTTCCAAGTTGGAGGTTACAGGTTCGAATCCAAGGCAGTAAAGGTAAGTATCAGAGGTCAGTATCAACAGAGCCAGAGGATATATTTTTTTTGTATGTAGTGGGTAGAGAAGAGAAAACTATTTTTTCATTCTTCCCATATGCATTACTTTCTCATTATAAAACAGAATATATATGTTAGTCATTGGAAATCCTCTTCTATATTTTGTGGTTTCCCAATAGACATCTGCCGACCTTTCCTCTTATTCTGAAATGCTGCATACTCCATCAGTTTCTACAGTATCCCGAAAAGCAGCACTGCAGATAGATATTAGTAGAGCAGAGTCTTCTGAACAGCCCTCTGTAACTCCGAATCTCTTCACATGTCCATCATCTCTGCAGTATGAGAATCCTGCAAAGGATACCTTCCTGTTGTTGCTGATAAGAGTTAGACTCTTGTCACCACATCCAAATTCACACCAATACTTCCGGGATGAACAATCATCTAAGATAAATTCAACCTTGACATCCTCATTTTGCCAATTATAGACTTCATCCAAATTTACAACAGCTACTTCACTATACTTGAGACTGTAGATAGTATCCAAAGGTACTCGTTGGCTATCACCAAACAGAACATAACCTTCAAAGTATGACATTGTCAAAAGTTAGCAATTGACTAATGTTTGAGAGACAAACATCTCCACTTATATATGGTCTATAATGATGGTGATGGGGGAAAAAGTGAATGATAAAACAGTAAATCAAATCAAATGTTTATTCATTGACATGAAAAGGTTATGACGAAAATATTTATCTTCCAGCATTGTCTCCATAATCCAATCATGGGTTGAGTTTACAATATTGAGTGCGCAGAGTAGTGGTGCATTCATAGGCTCCTTCCTTGATCCAGTCAGCTTCTTCCACACAGACTCCACATAGTTGAGTAGGTAATGCTCCGGGCAGTTGCTTCCATGTCCAGTGCTAGTCCTCAACAATTCCTTCAGGTTCGGTATCTTGTAGTAGAGATAGGGTGATGTCAAGTTGACATACTCCATATTCTCCTTATCATCCAGCTGCAGCAGCTTGTCCAATAGAGCGATTGTGTCATATCCATAGACAAAGATCTTGATTGACTGTCCCAAGTTGCTGTCAGCCAGCCATCGTCCAATCATATCGCAAACAATTGGTTTCAGAGCTTTGTAGGGAAGATGTTGTTGACCGGCTCCTTTGACCAACCATCTTAGTCCATGTTTAGCTTGATGTAGACAATTGTTGTCAAGCACCGCACTAGCTTCCAACAGCATATCTGGGTAGGGTGGCTTGAAAAAGTAGTGATGAGTTGTTACATGATAATTATCATCACGTCCCAGTACTGCCATCTCCTTTACAATGAAATCATGACACAGTCCTTCAAATCCTTGGAAGTTTATCAGGTAGAGTGGTAGTGAACCGAAAATGTTACTAGCTCTTCTCGGTGTAAATGTTGCAGAGTTGTTGTCTTCACTACAGTCCTCAAATACCATACCATCATCAGAAGCAGTATGTAGGACTGTAGTACTTGTGAAAGCATTCTTCATCAATGGTTTGTCTAACACATCCTTTCTTCCACTTATCTCTCCATCTTCCTTAGTGGGGAAGGTAACAGTAGCTGACTTGAACATGACTGTATCACTCAACGCTCCACATGAGAATGAGCTGCACAATCCAGATCATAAGTATTTTATATTCTCTCTATGCTGACTGTACTTGACCAGTCAATGGTCGGTATTCTTTGATCATTTCATGAATCATTTGGCAGTAGACTCGTGTATTGGTGGGTATGTTGGCAGTAGCTTCAAACTCAATCCTCACATCAACACTTCCAGTTTTGAGTTATTCATTTTGGCGGGAGCAATCGAAAGCAAACAACATTTTCTTATCAGTGCTTATAGCTCCTGTTTCAAGCAGAGGTTCATAATTGTAGACTCCATTGAAAACTGTATACATGTTGTAGACACGATTATCATCACCATCAATGCTCTCATATGAGTAGTATTTGTTGTTCAAAAACACTCGAATATCCTTTATACTACACTTGTCAAATTTTGAACTCTTCTTGCAGTCTACAGGCCAACTACAATGTAGCATTGCTTCTCATGCTGAGTTGTTGACTTGACAGTCCAAGTATGTTTTGTAGTTTGTGGCAAGGTTGGGTACTCATACAATTCCCAATGTCAAAATGGTATACTGATTGGTGTGTCATTCTGCACAATCTGTAGCAGAGGCATTCTTACATCATCAGCCACTTCTAAATATGGCATTCTCCACAAAAGCTCTGTGATTGTAACATTCACACAGTCATTGAAATTAGGGCTACATCTCAACACCAGCTCTTGTTTCGAATTCAACAGAATCTGTCTATAGTCTTCAGCAAAGCCCAGCAGGTATCGTAGAGGTACATTCATTTCTGTACCATCTACAGCAGAATTGGCAAAACCAGTGGTTGAAATAAACTTGTAGCTGGCCGCTTCCATCTTGCTGCTCTCATCTTGCTCAAATGTCATAGCATTCTTCATCAGACTGGTGATACCCAGATTACATATGCTGTCCACCTCCACATCATTGATCTCATAGCATATCTCTGAAAACAGATTGGCAAAGAATCCAGACACGCAGGATGTTCCAGCCACAGCAGCGTCGGCAGCTCCAAGCACTGTATACTCCAGATGTAGATAGCTCTCGGATGGCAGTGTGTAAATGTCCTGTTGCTGGATTGGTATCCTCAATTCATCATTGGCATTGAAGCTTGTAGTATAGGGGGCATGAGAGTGGTACTCATAGCCATTGATACTGGTGTCCAATGAAGGTCCATTCCTTGTCACATCCAAAACTCCCATTGCTAATGTTTTCTCACTTGACAGCCTCTTTCCTTTAGATAGTTGATGCTCCTTGATGTTAACCTCACAGAGGTTGAATGTCAAATGACACGTTTTGCATTTGCACTCCTTTTATGTATTTTTCTAGGTTCTGGACTGCCCTCCATGGGAGACATTGCTGCCTCCACATCCAATCCCTGATTTCAGTTTGAGAATAATAGTACCATCTCACTCACGCTGTCTCAAATGCAGATTAATATTAATCTCCTCACGTGATCCTTGACCCCATTTGAATAGGATCCACCCACAATGTTACACTTTATACGCAGTACATAAAGTCTATTGATTTGTACTGTAAAATCACCTTTAGCCTTCTTGTTGGCTTCTACAACTCGTTTATCACTGAATCCCAACAAACGTCCTATTGAATTGGCTGGACTGATATCTTACTTGTCATTGCTCAGAACTGAACATTTCAAGGTCGATGGATCGACAGCCAACGAGAACTGTATGCCTCAGTTATGTAACTGGCTTGCCCCGTTTCTTGTCCTCTGTTGACGTCTCAGATAAAGACCTTCACCTTACTTGGATGATGTCTGCTGACATCTCAGATAAAGTCCTTTACCTTTCTTGGACGATGTGTACTGACATTTCCTGGAATTCTTCTTCTTACAACTTCTTGCTCCTCCACCAAACTTTGCCTTGGCCTTCATGATGTTGGTGGCTGCTAGTGCTGCTGCCCTCTCCAACAATCCCAAGTCCAAAGATGTTACTTCACTCCAAGCACGCTCTGCCAAGATGTTGTCAGCTACTGCTCTGCTTGCTGTATCACCACTCTTGGAATAGGCAATATCGTGCTCCTTGCAGGCTTAATCGAGATTGTTGATTCCTGAATCACCTCTTGCCAATGGCTTTGCAAGTTCTGTTCCTGGCCCGCAGTACTGATAGCCGGGGATTGGTTCAACTGGTAGAATGTTGATTGCCTAATTAACTATCACACCCGTTATGTTCTTGATAGCTGACAAGACTCCTCTTCCTTGATACCTATTTCTCTCTTTGCATATCGCCATCTAATGCTGCTCAGATGAGTTGTCAATTGGTTTTATACCTTCAGGTGACTCTGATGGAGCAAGACCTAAAAGTCTGATCATCACAGTTTTCAATGTACAGTAGCCTCTCTCTTAACCGGACACCTTTCAACCGGACATTGGTTTAACCGGACTACACTCCACGGAAGTGACATCTCTTTAACCGGAAAATAATTATCAGCACATTGGTTCAACCGGACTGGATTGGCAGGAAATGAAAACTGCTGTTACAACTTTTCTCGTGGGAAAGATTGAGCTGAGATTCCTGACTGAGATTCTTGTGTTTTGTGTTCACAGATATAGCGTCTAGTTTTATTATTTTTACGTAAAAGTCATTATTGGCTTATAAACTACAAAATATGTGTACCAATTTAACGACTTTTAGGGAACGTCGGTTTAACCGGAAAAAACGTTATCCGGACTGGCCTCAGTCCCGATGAGTCCGGATAAGAGAGAGGCTACTGTGGTGTGATCCCAACCTCCTGCTCTCTTCAACATGTTTTGTAAATCAGGTATACTGGATATATATTAGCATTCAATAGGCTCAATATATTATATTATGCTCTTATATTAGCTCAATATAATATTGAGCATTCATAGCATCAATATATTTCTTAATGACTCCAATGACAAGCTCTCAGAATCTTTTCTCCAAATATTGTTTGTTCACCCCATCCAAGTGTGCCGTGCTATGAATTTAGAAAGTAAATTTGGAATTTAGAAGCACACACAATATAACTTAATAAAAGGGATGCTTGATTAACATACCAAGTGCTAGAGTATGGGAAACCAGAAATGACAAGAGAGACAACGAAATAGAGAGAAGATATCAACCATATTGTCACCTCTTACAGTTAAATTCAACAGTTAATGAAACAAAATAAAGTTACATCATGAAAACCGAAAATAAAATTACTAAATTTAGAAAGTTATCTCTGATATAGATAATTTGGTAATAACCTACTCTGTCTGCTTCACATTGAAAACATTTTAGATTGAATCATGAGAAGCTTTAAGGACTCTAATTTCAGGAAGAAGAATTGGAAGATTCCATAGATATTTTTTAGAAGTCAACCATAAATAACAGAAGATCTTTTAAATGAAAGATCAATATAAAATTCATAAAATTCTTAGAACTTTTAGAACACACTTGAAAACTTTTAAAACACTATCAAAACATTATCAAATATTAATAATCCCCAATAAGATCTATTCTGCATCTTTATATCATGGAAGCTGCAAAGACAAATATTCCTCAAGAATCAAATCACAGAATTCTACATAGGAAGACTATTAAAAAATATGTGATATCAAAACAAATTTAGAAAAGCTAGGGTCCTTGAAACTTCTATTCGATCCTTTACAACTCAAGGACCAAAATTATTTTAAAACATAAATTTATCAATAAGGGACCTTTAAACATTTCATATACTAATTCAACTTTTAGTAGTATAGAAGATTTTGAAATATAAATCTAAAGAAAACTGGAATTCCCAGCTGGATCCTTACAGACAAAATATGGCCTCACATTTCAATGTAAAGATAGGGTTGTTCAAGTGATAATCACTTTTTTTATAATTTCTCGGTTTTTTGGCTCATTATGTAGTTTGAAATGTGCGCTTTCCAATGGTGTTTGAATCACAATTCTATGTAGACTGGAAACGATTCTAGAAATTTTTCAAAAATGTTCTGCTTGAGTATTTTCTTCAAAATATATGACATTGTAGGCTTCTACTTGCGTTTTTTTTTATTTGTGCTCCACTGACAGTGAATAATTTATTCAAATTCCTTTACTATTCTATTGTAAACACATAATACTTTGCTTTTCAAGTTGGTATCACTGACATTCCAGTGAAATAGAAATCTAGTCATCCAGTGTAACCATGTTATGTTTATTTGTTTATATCTGACTTGATGTTTGTGACTTGTGAAGTGAATTTTAGGTTACGTGATTCTATATTGCATTGCACAGTTTATTTCATTCAATAAAACAAGCCAAGACAAAAAAGTTGGAAATCTAAAAGTAATTTTAGAGGAAATAAGTTTACAAGAATATCTACTGATAGAAATAAGGTGACTAGTGAACAGACTAGTGAAGCTGGGCCCAGCAATGCGCCTGTTACAAGTGCTTCAAAGAAGAAAATTTCAAATAATTTTGAACAATTTGAGGTTTAAAATGCTTCATGCAAGAACTTGATCACATCTTTTTATATAATCTCTCTGATATATTCAAAGTTCGCGGAATGTGAAGATTGTAAGAGTGAACTGGAAATTGTAGAAGACTCCAACAATGAACTATCTTGTAAATTATTGTTGAAATTTACTAGTGTACTAGTACTAATGTACTAGTTGTAAATTCTCTTTTGATTTTTGGACATCGAATAATTGTGTAGATGATTTGTTTGATGTGAACTGTAGGTTTTTCCATGGACTAAGATGTATAGGAAAAGGTCCTGAAGCAGGTAAGTTGTTTTGTGGAATAATGATAATATAATAATAATAAAACAAAATTGTGACTCAGACAGTTACTTTCTTAAAACAGCAGTGAAGAAACCCAGTATATGCACCTTTCACTGGTCCCTCACAACTGGTAAGATAATTTGCTGAAATTTCTTCCAGACAAAGATAAAATGACCAAAATAATTGAAGAAACTGTCTAATGAATACTCTGCTGTTGAGTTCATAACCAGATTATCCCATTGTTAACTTCAACAAAAAACTCAGAATAGAAACAACAAATAAAAAAAAATTATCACAATCATATGACCAGACCATCATAGCTCGACTAGTTGTTAAAATCGAGCAATTGACATTTGACGCATCTCACCATTGAAGCAGCTAACAGCCGCCTCATGTCAAAGCAACCTATGCAACCGCTTTTCAATGTCATGAAGCCAATAACTACATAGAGTTAACTCACATGCAACAATGTTCTAGCAGCTTACGTACATGATACACGTTGACCTTGATACACATATCAACTTTGCAACAAAACTCATATCACCCATTTATACTACTCTTTCTACTTCTATCTTGTTCCTTGTACTTTTGTATAACAAAATAACGTCGGCTATAGCTGAAGATAAAGGACATCGCGAATTGTCCCACAGTTACCTAGCAACACCTATGTTACAATTCTGAATTCTCCCTTTTGGAAAACTAAGCTCTTCACTGTTTCACAAACAGAGATACAACTATTCAGTACATCATTACCACTTAATTCCCATTACTCACTTGGGACAGCAACATTTGAGGACAATATACATACACCAGTATATACCTACAATTTGTGCTCCCTATCACCTTGGTACAACCACAGTATCACAACTAATGGACCTTGGCAACTCAAAAAAAAACTGACTACAATATTCTCTCAACACATCAGATAACTAGGTACCTACTATCTTCTCCTTGTATACTAAATTGAACTCATTTCTCCAGCATATGAAGAAATATTACAGTACAAACGCCTAGGCCAATGATCATGATAACAGACACTGAATCATATCATAAAGAAGATGTTCCACTATCGACTTGTACATAACTGAATCTAACGGGTCGCTGACAACCGTTCTCCCCGACAACCATTCTCCTCTTGATTTTGACCGTAGGCGACAGCCAATACCCTGCTGAAAATATGCCAATGCCGACAACCATTCTCCCCGACATCCGTTCTCCTACTGAAAAGAAGGAGAACGTCTGTCGGAAGCGTTCCCGACAACCGTTCTCCTCGAGTGCTTCCGACAACCGTTCTCCCCGACATCTGTTCTCCTACTGAAAAAAAGGAGAACGTCTGTCGGAAGCGTTCCCGACAACCGTTTTCCTCGAGCGCTTCCGACAACTGTTCTCCCCGACATCTGATCCCCTATTGGGCATTGACTTGTAGCAGGCGCGAAAGTAGTACCATCACAGACTCTGTTTAACACATTCTATGAATTTGATTATTGGAAGTGAAGCTTGTTGATGTTATGATTTATATAACTGCAAATATTAGAAGAAAGAGAATATTTATATTCCCAAACTCCTGCACATGAATGAATGAATAATTTTAATCAGTAAAAAGATACAATCAAAACAATTGATGCTTCTGTTAGATTTACGACTAGAGTAATTAATGAGGATTTCGAGCCTGTAAGGTGTAAGGGATGGATATAGAGCCAAAATTGGATGGTCCTCGCATTTATTATTAACAAATTCATAATAGGATATAAATACACAACTGAAGTTCAAGAAGTATTTTTGGGTCAAATTTGATATAGTATATTTCAAATAAAGTTTGTGTTCACGTCAATTTTACTTCTTTTATTAGATGAACAATACTTGAATCATCTGTTTTGTTGGAAAGATTCAAGGTATTCACAATATTAGTATTATTTTTTAGGAAGATTCATTTCCGAACTGAAATCCACCTATGCTGCTTTGTCAGTTTCTATCGGTTTAATAATTCTCAATATTTAATTTCTGAAAATAGATTTTTAATGTCGTTCGTTCGTTTTAGGGAAAGTGTGACAAATGAGCAAATCATACAAATAATATTTCTTTTAAATGTTATATCTCATTAAGCGTTTCTTACCAATGGCCATCCTGTGAGTAGGCTATTATTGAGACGCTATTAGTCTAAGATTCATTATTCATTATTGAGTAGGCTATTAGTTTAAGACAACAATTTTGCATTTTTTCCGTATATAACTTCCTTATGGTATAGTCTGTCCAAGCAAAGAAGAGCCTCTCACAAGATGAGAAAATGAATCCGGCTCGGACAATATTTGTTGGAAAATTATTGATTCTGTCATAATAGTAGGAAACATTCTGATCTACAATTTGAGACCAAATTATTAATTTTTGAACCAATATTGACCAAACTGGAGTCATTTTCTCATCTTGCCAGAGGCTCTTCTTTGCTTGGACAGACTATACCTATCGATTGTATGAAAATGGCGGGAGTAATTGCTCTACTATTCCAAATTCATGATTTCATAGCATTTTGGTTATGTTGACAAAAAAATATATGTTTTTTTCATTAATTTATTTTCTGGTACATTTCATAATGTAAGCCTACTGGATGTTACTAAGTTGACAATGGGATTACACTCCCGGTTTATCTTCTTTCATGTTGAAATAATTTGAAATAATAATTTATTCAAAATCAAATAATCAATTACAAATAGGTCGTCGGTGTTGTTCCTGATTGTGAATCCAACTACTGTCACGATGTATATCGTAACTAGAGAAAGGAATTGAGTTTAGGGCTCATTTATTTGACGCTCGGCTATCTTTGATAGAATCAAAGGGGTCAACGTGCAAGCCAGCCACTGGCCTACCGCTCAGCGGTGCTGCGCATCCTCTCTCCCCTCCCTCTCGGTCACTGAGGGAGGCTCGAGAAAGGCTAGCAGGAGGCAGTCGAGTTCGGAGAGCCAGGGCGAGCGGTCGAGTGAGGTGAGAAGGAAGCAGCGTGCAGCTAGCAACATCACAGTACGTCTTGTACTAAAGTGAACTCCGAATTCTTCAGCGACCGGGAGTTGTGTTTGAGGCTAAAGACGATTAGCCTCAAACACGGTGAACTCCATTGCTCAACATCCGTTTGGGCGAGTGCTGATCGACATTTAACCCGTTTAGACGACGGGCTACCAGTTTCGACCAACGGCGACACGTCAGGTTTTGGTCGAAACCTGACTCCCCATTGGTAGACCACCAGTGGAACATCGAGGCGCAAGAGGACCTCAAGGAAGGTGTGGAAAAACCTTTCCCGCGACTCCGCGACCGATCCGGACCCCAGGAGAGGACCCGGTGCTCGAGGACTTAGACTCCGCGGCTGCGAGAGGAGTCCGGTGAACGAGCCGCCGCAGCGCACTAATTCAGTGCGGGATCGAAAGAGGACCTCAACTAAGGCCAGGGAAGGCCTTTGCGGGAACTCCGCGACCGATCCGGACCCCAGGAGGACACTTAGTGTCCGGCGAATCAGACTTAGGAGAGTCTGTAGCACGAGCCGCCGCAGCACACTAATTCAGGGCGGGATCGAAAGAGGACCTCAACTAAGGCCAGGGAAGGCCTTTGCGGGAACTCCGCGACCGATCCGGACCCCAGGAGGACAGCTGGTGCCCGACAACTAGGACTTGGGAAAGTCCAGAGCGCGAGCGCCGCAGCGCACTAATTCAGTGCGGAATCGAGAGAGGGCCTCTAGTAAGGCTAGGGAAGGCCTTTACTAGAGCTCCGCGACCGATCCGGACCCCAGGAGGACAGCTGGTGCCCGACAACTAGGACTTGGGAAAGTCCAGAGCGCGAGCGCCGCAGCGCACTAATTCAGTGCGGAATCGAGAGAGGGCCTCTAGTAAGGCTAGGGAAGGCCTTTACTAGAGCTCCGCGACCGATCCGGACCCCAGGAGGACAGCTGGTGCCCGACAACTAGGACTTGGGAAAGTCCAGAGCGTGAGCCGCCGCAGCGCACTAATTCAGTGCGGAATCGCGAGAGGACTTCTGGAAAGGCTAGGGAAGGCCTTTACCAGAGCTCCGCGACCAATCCGGACCCCGGGAGGACAGCTGGTGCCTGACAAGTAGGACTTAGGAAAGTCCAGAGCGTGAGCCGCCGCAGCGCACTAATTCAGTGCGGAATCGCAAGAGGACCTCTGGAAAGGCTAGGGAAGGCCTTTACCAGAGCTCCGCGACCAATCCGGACCCCAGGAGGACAGCTGGTGCCCGACAAGTAGGACTTAGGAAAGTTCAGAGCGTTAGCCGCCGCAGCGCACTAATACGGTGCGGAATCGAGAGAGGACCTCTAGTAAGGCTAGGGAAGGCCTTTACTAGAGCTCCGCGACCAACCCGGACCCCGGGAAGACACCCGGTGCCCAAGGACTAAGACTTAGTCCCGACACGAAGCCCTTTTTCACGACCGACACCGCAAAGTTCCTATTCCCTTCATTCCGCGACCAACCCTGTTTGGCAGTGCGAAAGCACGGCCCCTCTTTCCTAAAAGAGGGAAACATTTCTCTAAAACACTCAAGACCCTGTTTCAACCCCCGACTCGAACGAGGGTGGTTGACGGACGCCCCACCAAGACTCCCGTCCCCTGCTACGGCCCACCCCAGTCGCCGACTGAGTTTAGCCGGCCCAGAGCGACACTGGGAACTCTGATAGAGAAAGGTGTTGGCAAAAATCTACTCAGACTACAGTGATTCGAATAATATTTCTATTTCAAGTTTCATAAAAACAAACTCTCAGTGGACATGTTGGTTAGAAATTTTTTTTCATAAAAATTTTGAAGTGAAAGGAAATTCGAAACTTTGTATTAATCATTTCAAAGACCGGTATTCAATCAGGAAGATGTTATAAAAGTAATGTTTACCTTGTAAACATCATCATTCACTCACTCACCATCACCTTTACTTAAAATACTTGCTATCAAGTCGCAATTTTAACATTATGAATATGAATAGAAGGTGAACCAATTCGAGTGCCAAGATAAAAACCAAAGTCAAAAAGTGATACATTTCCCCTCAATTTTTCCCAACCAGCCAAAATACTACACAAGGCCTGTCCCCAAAGAAAGATAGAAGGTTATGGAAAAAAGTCCAATAATCGTGGTGTGTCAATTACAATATAATTCATGGATTTATTCATACAATACAATTTATTCTCTTATTTTTAATCGGATTTGAAAATGTTGGTTTTTGAAAGTTCTTTCAAATTAAAATAAAATTTGAATTGAATATATTTATTTTTACAACGTTTTACTTATCTTGCTTTGGGTCATCTCTGTCAGGGTGGAATTTTGTAAGTTAATTTTCATCCACTTCCCGACGAGCTAGAGACTTGAAACTTTCAGAATAGATCAAAACCTGATTACAATGCAACCTTCAATAGTTTTCATTATGATTCATTTTGTATTTTGATTAATTTTTACAAAACAAAATTTTATATGGAGAAATTAATGTATAAATAAAAAATCAATAAAAAGATTCATTCCATCAGCTAATAGTAAATAATATTGATTATGTTGCAAAAGTATTTTATGAATAACACCTTCTGTGATATGAATTGTGACATCTGGGAAAAGAAATGCTATCCTGAACAGGTTGAAAATTATCAAAATGTGACGTGAAAGTCTTGGCAGATGAACTTACTGAAAAGCATACATAGGCCTACATGTAAAACTAAAAAGATAATGAATATATTGAAAAAACCAACGTTTTGATTCGATCCAAAAGTGGCTTTGTCATTAGGTTTTGATCTATTCTGAAAGTTTCAAGTCTCTAGCTCGTCGGGAAGTGGATGAAAATTAATTTACAAAATTCTACCCTGACAGAGATGATCCAAAGTAAGTTAAGTAAAACGCTGTAAAAAGAATTTTATAAATAACACACTCACATATTCTGCAATACATAAAATTAATCACACACAATACAATACAATTACACACAATACAATGCAATTAAACACAATACAATACAATCACACACAATTCAATACAATTACACACAATACAATACAATTACACACAATACAATAAATAAAATTTTTTTGCTACTTCATAAAAAAGACCGAATTAGTTTTCCAATAAGACACATGCATCGCGTGCATCTTATTGGAAGCCTCATTTCCTCTAATTCAAGCTCCTCCCCCACCTTATAGTAGGAGGGGGTTTGCAAATGCGCTACAATGCACTGGCTGCAACCCAATAAATTAATTGATAATGATGGAAGAAATTAAATATGGCAGTATGTCGAGATTCTAATCAATAATTATTATAATAATATTAATTGATAATATCGATTAACGCATGAATCTATAGTAGATTCAATTAAATCTGTCATTAGATTGCATTCAATATTTTTAATCTGTCATCCAACATGTTTTTATTGGATTCACCGCCTCCATCCGCCACCACACATATTTTATGTGGTTACTAATATTTGTAATTACAGTAGGCTATCAGAAGATGACCATCACTTTTAACTTTTTCTGTTTAATTTTTGTACGTTCTCACTAAATTAGAACTCTGAATTCGCAAATAATTATTTTCGCTCCACCAATTAAATAGGCTACCTCTAATGAACTCGAACAAGAGGTGAGATTTCATGGAATTACTAGAGATTACTTAGTTATTAGAAATCAACATAATATTGTAATGTTCTCTATTATTCCTTTCATCCTGAATAACCAATTGAAATGAATGAGTTAGTTCGTAGTAAACTCGAGATAGTAATGAGATATGCAGAACCCTCTGTAATATTTTTGAAGGAATGTGTAATCGACATAAACAGAATCTTGCCTTTCGGATACTGCTACCAATAATTAAAAAAATAACACGTCCTACCCTTTCACTAAACCAAACAATGTACCTGGATTCTAAGTGTAGCCTATAATTGGATGGGTCAATGTACGGATCATTAAGTCTTGGATGATCGTTTTGGGATTGAAGAATAGATGTTATGTTCGACAGGCCTTAACCCAGACCAGACAAGGGAGCTATTCTCACCGCTAATTAGGATTGTTGAGTTGGAAAAACCCATATTATCTGTGGAGCGTGGGAGTGCAGATAGATTGTTGGATTCATTGAATAGGTAGAATGTATTATTTTTGGAATTTGTTGTAGTATCTCTGTCCAGATTCTGCTTGTTATGTCAAGGTCTGCTTCCTTCAAAAATATCACGTCCTGAACGAGTGCTGGTGGTCTAGGCCTATACGGTGAGGGTAATGAACTTCCCATGTACGGAACCTGATGTGAACAGTGTTGAACTACAATCGAATTCGGGTACATAGGATTAGAAAATAGATAGATTGATCAATAGTTGAGGGGATGTTAAGCACAAAAATTATAATGAGAATAGAAAAATTTTATAATTAAAATTACAAGGATCATATAACATAATTAATTAGCATTTCCTTTTTTCCGTATTTTAAAGGATGAAATAGGAAAACCTTAGTTGACTGTACATCATGCGCAATTATTGTAGTAGGAATTAAATAACCTACTCCTAAATGGAAGAATTTCATTTGCTAAGTCCAGAATTCAATGCCTTCTGATAATTATCAGAGATATTAACGAGTATTGTATCATCATAAATCAAGTATAAATCGCTTTTACTTTTTCTATGCATTGACGACTTTCACTTGTTGAGTACCAGTAGTTGTGAGTGTGATACTACAGTAGTTATACATGTTGAATGAAAATATTGAATTTTACAAGAAGGAGTTTTTAACTACTGTCGTTGAAAAATCTATTGTGTTGAGGCTGTTTTTTATTGGTTATTAACACAAAAGATTTCTGGGGCAGCCCTAGGACCGAAGGTAAGGTGTAAGTCATCATAGATGTTATTGTATAGCAGAGACTATACCGGTAGTTTATAGATGACCGTTGTTGATTTCACAACAATGGATGTTTTGACAACCACTCTAGAAAACAAAAAATTGTATGCAACGAGCTGGAATAATTTGCTAAAGGGGTGCTTTACGAAACTATGCCGGCGCTCAGCGTACAATAAAACCTACATCTTCTTATGAACCGAAATACGTACAGCATATATTATGTTTGTGCTTTGTGGTAAATATTTGATGTTCACCGATAGCGGTCGGTAGACCCTCCAGGTTTAAGATGGCTCCCTCGGTCGCAGCATACACAAATCAACAATTCTAGACCTAATAATGAGCACAGAATTTATAAATGGATTTATTTTTGCAAGTTCCTGACCAACATCCAGACAGGAATTATTTTATGAGATGGTAAAGGCCTCACAGCTGGATGCTGAACGACTCCAATATCCCAAGAAAACCTCGATTCTAAATAATACTGTGTAATAAGTTACTACTCAGGCTGTTAACACCAGCTCAATTGAAAAAAAGTATATTTAATTCTCTTTAAGACTCTTAACAGAAACAAGGTAGGTCTATCTACCTAAGTCTTTCTTTATGTGAGTGGATATGCGGTATGAAAAATAAGTTGACCCTCCATTCAGTAAGAAGCTAAAAATTAATAGATTAATGATTAAATCTAATATTATTAATAGCCACCTAATCAAACACCAATGAATTATCAAAGACCTTCTCAAGTATTCAATTTGACACTCAGATGGAGAGTTACTCCTGTAACTTCCACAATTTAGTTATAAATAACAAAAAAAAATCTATCTGTCAACTTCTAGCGGGGGACAGATGCCCCCCTCTGCCCCTGCCTGGATACGCCCATGATTTGAAGATTGCATCAAAATCATTCGAATAAATTCTTTTAGTGCCTTCGCCTAACGTTTGTAAATAATTATATGAAGTTAAAATTAATATCAATGCAACGATCAATGCTGCGGCCTTGTCATGCACAATGCTTTTAGATGACTATTAATATATATTTTGAACATTTCATTTCATATATATTAATTCCAAACCATTTCAGAACTTTTGAAGTAATGTGCATTGACATTGCACAAGAATATTAATTTGAATATAGACTTAACAAAGATGATCAGAATATCAGAACTTAACAAAGACGATCAGAATATCAGAACTAGTTGTATAGTATCAGAACTAGTTGTATAGTACAGTATCTAGTAATCTGGTTTAATAGCATGATACATAGGATTCATGTGACTTCATTTTCAAGTTTCAAGGAGAGAGCCAGCCAGAATGGTGATTTCATGTGATGTGGTGAGGGGAACGTTTGTCGGGAGCGTTCCCGACAACTGACCTCCTCGAGCGCTTCCGACAACCATTCTCCCCGACATCCGTTCTCCTACTGAAAAGAAGGAGAACGTCTGTCGGAAGCGTTCCCGACAACCGTTCTCCTCGAGTGCTTCCGACAACTGTTCTCCCCGACATCCGATCCCCTACTGAAACCTGCTCGAAAAGGAGAACGGTTGACGGCGTTGACCGGCGACAACCGATACCCTAAAAACTGGTTTGAAAAGGTGATCGGCTGTCGGGGAGAACAGTTGTCGGGGAGAATGGTTGGCGCGTTCCCAATCTAACCTCCACAAAAAATTATTTGAACAAAATTTAATACTGCCTACCTCACTCAATGAAGAACCTTCAGAAACTCAAACCTTTATTTTATGAATTCAGGTGACCAAGACAAGCTAAAGCGAACAACATAACCATTTTCCCAAGATCAATAAAAAGTAGTCCCCATATTCTATAGTACTGGAACCTGTTCCATTTCCCGTTACATATTCCTTTTTTTATCATCACAAAATTTGTGAAAAATTAAGTTAACTAGATTTTCTTCTCGTTTCCAATTTCCTATTTTTTTGTTTTTATAATCTTTCCCCTATTCTTATGTTTTATTGAAGATCTACTTTCCTATTAATAATAAAATAATAATAAATATTATCACAACATCCAATATTATTCGAGCATTATCTTGAACATTAACGCTTCTTTATTTTATTTTTTATACTTTGCAGAATCATATCCTGAATCTGCTGTAGAATATCAGCGATTTACATCTGCCAAATTGTCAAATTCTTCTCGAGCGTCTTCCAATCCATTGCTGCCAACTTCGAACCTTTTATGCGCAACTTTTTGTCTTCGTCTTCCATTGTTTTAATGCCTTTGGCTATCAGCTGTGCAGCCAGTTTGCGTTTTTCGTCTTCGATCTCTTTCTCGACAAAAATTTTCTGACCCTGCTGCACTTTAATATTCTTCTACCTTCTCCTGTTTCTTTCCCCTTTTAAAATCAATTACTTTTGCTAAAATTATTATAGAGCATGATTCTATATCCTGTCTTTCTCATTCAATTATTCTTTACTTTATTATTACCCATCATAAAAGATTCCTAGAAATTCAAGGTTACATACTAAACCAACACTATAATTTATTGAATCTCCCTAATTCATCCTCACTGCAACAAAAATATCAATTATCCTATCACCAAGTAAAATTAATTATCCCAATACAATTCAAATATTATTTATTCATTTCTAATTCCCCCAATTTCACTATATAGGAATAAATTCACTCTCCACTGTCTGCATTACCAAATAAACTGTAGCAGTATACTATTTAATATTAAAAAATCCCAATTAAACTCGATAGCTTTTCTCAATTTTTTCTCATTTATTATACTTATTTTAGATTCACATTGACTTATTAATAATTCAACCTTTCCCATTGAATTAAACTTTTGGTTTTCACTACCCACATCATTTAGATAAATTTCATCCCGAGAAATTGAATAATCAATTTTGACAGTGCATTGTGGCCATTCCCAGCTATCAATCTAACGAACCTTTCAACTGAGGCTTACCCTAGAATTTCAAAAAAGATCCTGATCTTGGTTAGCATTCCATCTATTTTCTTTAGACCCCCAAAAATCTCCAGAGAGGAACCACACCAGTCACCAGAATAAAACCTAATTTTACCTCATACTACTCTGAGTAACTTTTGCTAAAATTCCATCTTCCATTCCACAAATACAACAAGGATAGTCCCAGCTATCAACCTTGATTTGTCATATGGACCTCATCTGAGTAGTGCCCCTTAACTGGCGACAATCACTCCAGATACTCAATTCATCAAACAAAACTACAACTTCAACAGATAAGATTTCCCACATCTACCTATCTAAGCTCAAAAAAAAAATACCACAGCCTAAAGGAAACGTTAACAAATCCTATCACGTCTGACAACACTCTTCACAACACCACGCCACAAAATACAGCTTACACTTTTCATAGAACATTCAATTCGAATCAATTCAATTTATTTTTTATTCACGTATCATACAATTTTAACAACACAATTACAATTATAAAATGAATATTAGAACCCACATAGACTATACGTCCGTGTGTGAGTAGTGGGGTTTTGAGAGAGCTGCCTATCCAATAGAAATCGAGGGGTGTGGCCTCCCCCCTCCACCCCCCCAGCCCAGTCGGCCATTTTTGCCCGCCCCCAGCCAATAGGAATCAAGGGGCGTGGCCACGCCCCCCTCCACCCCCCCTGCCCTAGTCAGCCATTCCCCAACCACCCCCCCAGCCCTAGTCAGCCATTTTGCTCCACCCCCCCAGCCACAGTCGGCCATTTTGTCCCCGCCCCCAGCCATAGGAAGCAAGGGGCGTGTTCAAAATGGCGTCGTGCCCCCACCACCCCAACCAATAGGAAGAGACCATTGTAGCAGGTGTCCATCTCCCCTACCCAGCATGGGTGTGTTCAAAATGGCGTCCCCCTTCCCTAATGCCCCCACCACCCCAACCAATAGGAAGTGTAGCAGGTGTCCATCTCCCCAACGGTTCCCCAGCGGCGGCAGCCATCTTTGTTGTAGCAGGTGTTAACTGACATCTGCTGCCCCAGTTAACACCTGCTTAATTTGCATATTAAAAATATCCCCACATTTAAAATCTTTAAAATCTTTAAACTCTCAAACTACGCTACTAGCGCTAAACTCTCAAACTACACTACTAGCGTTTGGTGCAAATTAAACTATGTTCCTTGTTTTCCTCCACCACAGGAAGAATGAAAAAAATTACATTTCATATTTGTTCACATATGAGATGTCATTTTCCCCACACTATGCTGTAAAAGGAATGGTGGCGCTTTTTTTAATGTGCTTTCCCCATATTGAGAAAACTCTAATTGAATGTTGCTATAATAGGTTGTAGAATGTATCGGGCTATTCTACATACTACTATAGTTATTCATTACAAAGTGTTAATCAACATTAGGCCTATTGCACAACAATATGTTCCTTTTTTCCTCCACCACAGGAAGAATGAAAAAAATTACATTTCATATTTGTTCACGTATGAGATGTCATTTTCCCCACACTATGCTGTAAAAGGAATGGTGACGCTTTTTTTAATGTGCTTTCCCCATATTGAGAAAACTCTAATTGAATGTTGCTATAATAGGTTGTAGAATAGATCGGGCTAATCTACATACTACTATAGTTATTCATTACAAAGTGTTAATCAACATTAGGCCTATTGCACAACAATATGTTCCTTTTTTCCATCACCACAGGAAGAATGAAAAAAATTACATTTCATGAGAATTGTTATTTTTCCCACACTATGCTGTAAAAAGAAAGGTGGCGCTTTTTTTAATGTGCTATCCCCATATTGAGAAAACTCTAATTGAATGTCACTTAGTTATTCAATACAAAGTATTAATCAACATTAGGCCTATTGCACAATCAATGATGGGAATGGGTTTTTTTTTTTTTTTTTTTTTTTTTTATTTTTTTATATTCCTTTCTTCTTCTAGAAGAACAAGAGGCGATTTACCTTCTCGTTGTACACACTTCAGATAGAGTTTTTGTTTGTTGAAATCCTCAAGTGTTTGAAGATTCAATACACTCAGAATTTCTCAGGTAAGTAAACTTCGCAATAATAGTCACCATTGCTGTCATGATCGTATAACCTCATTATGATTCGCTGACCCTGTTGTGTTCTCACTAATCTAGCGTGTACAACACGGTACCACGAATCATGGTCAAGATCTTTGAGTGAGACCGTTGGATATTCAGTTTTCGAAATATAATTGAATGACTTCATACTAAAAAGTCTATCATTTCCAGTGTTGCTTCTATGGTGTTCCATAATAATAATAATAATAATAAAAAGCTTACCGCGTTCATGTGCAAGAATAACAAAGCAGCTATATTCTTGCATTGGTTGTCGGTTGAAGACTGAGCAAACCTGTTAAGCCGTCAGCCCCCCACAACCGTTTCCTGTCGACTCCTTCCACATTCCTTCTGTTGACTCGTTCTCCCTTCCGCCTCCTCACACCTTTCCTTCTGTTGACTTCCCGCCATTCACCTTTACACCTTTCTACCTTCTTCTTCTTCTTCTTCTTCTTCTTCTTTACATGTAGCCGCATTCATTTCTTCTCACCTCTTCTTTACAGCAGCTAGTCGCTTCTTCTTCTTCTTCTTCTTCTTTACATGTAGGCGCATTCCTACCCACCTCTTCTTTACAGCTAGTCGCCACATCTTCTTCTCCTCCTCTGTTCACCTCTAGCGATCTTAAAATTTCTTCTTCAATTCTTATTAGCTTGTTTACATTCAAACTAAAGGGTCTGTAATAAGCTAAGTAATCACTGATATTGTTAATATTAACTGTATTTAGAAATATTGCTTTCAATTGTCTAGCAATAGTACTGTTTTTTGTCTCTATTGCTTTTTGACACAAATCATACCATTCAATGTAGTTTTGTAATTTAATTTCTAAACATTCTGGCGCATAAGACCAAGTTTGCGGATTCATTATAGCTCTTCAATCTGCTGCTGCTAGCGAAGGTACACTAAATGAGTGGTACTAGAACAGTGAAATTTATTGCTTTTCGCTTCTCCCTTCCACCGCTACAGGTCAGACTGCATACTCTCGCTTTATGCAAAATCAAATCAAATCCACAATAAACACATAGTATGCTTTCCCCATCAAAATAAAAACCTTGTCGGGCATAGTTGCGTTTTCGTTGTTTAGTTAACAGCTCACAATGTTTCATACTTTCCATTCTATTATTTTCGCATGTATAATCGATATCAGCAACAGCATTACGATTCAATGAACTCATATTTTTTGTAGGCATTGAAGCAGCAGCAGCACTATTCTCCTTTGTTTGCTTGTTACACATCAAGATTGTCAAATAATGATAGGCACTGAACAACGCACACCGACCATTGGACGATTTGTTATGAATTTTGCATACACTAAAACACCAAGAATTTTCAAACATTGTATAGTCTGGTTTTTGAATATCCTCCAGCATAGTAAGCACATTGTCGTGTAACCTTTTCAAAAACTGTGTTTTTTCTCTTCCCTTTGTATAGATTGTGGTATAATTTTGCAATATGAAGCAAGCAGCGCGTCAGTGTAAATTAAGTCGCCTTGGTCCCATCTAATTTTATGATAGTTATGTTCAAGCCAGCTGACATCACGGTACATTTTTCTACTCAGTAATGTTTTCGGAAATGGTGATTTAAAGTGTAGCACAACATGACGTAGTTTGTAATCGATTATGGCTACCTCTTTAATAATGATAAAATTATCATCACTTTTGAAAAAATGAAACTCGACTACAGCAAAATCAATGTCATCATTTTTCCTGTCGCATTCTTCTTTACTCTTCTCCTCCTCCTCCTTAATTCTTGCTGCCTCCTTCTCCAATTCTTCTTCTTTATCCAAGTCGCATTGTATGCCAAAGTCTCGAAATTTTGTTGATACTTGCTCATCATCGTCCATTTTCTGTTGTCCGTCGGTGCATGCACACATTCTATGTACAAATGCATCAAATTTTGCTTTTGTCAATGATGACAATGATGATGATAATGATGACGACGACAACGACGACTGAGGAATATCTATGTTATTATTCAAGCTATTAGAACACATTACAACTGAACACTGTATTGTTCATACACGCACTTTTATATAGCCCCCTCCTCCTTCTTTGTCATGCATAGCTCGCTCTTGCGTCAAATTACTGTACTTCACGAACTAATGCGCTCAATGGTTTGTATTCTACTAATGTGTCACTTATCAAAATACAATATGCAGTCGTTAAATTTGGCACATTTTCTGTAAACTCCATTTCCAATCGAATGTCTGTTGACGATGTTAAATGATCAGCTTGATGTGAACAATCTAGTACAATTATTGGACAGCAATCAGTAAAAGTTTTATAATCTACAACTGTACCATAATCAGTATGAAGTCCTAAATTATAATAGCTGGGCGCAAATTCAATAACATTTTGTACAAAAGTTGTTTGTTTCCATTATACGATCATACGGCAGATATTCACTATTCAGGAAAAGTTTAACATTGTGCAATTTGCACATATCAAATTTCGACATTGACTTTCCCATTACATTTTTCCTGTTTGTCTGAAATGCTAATATTACAAATCGCGGTGTATCAGCTTTTGAAGCCGTCTTTATAGTCCAAATCGTGCTAACACTGTTCGGCAGCTGAGGATATTCGTGGATATCCCATTTTCTGAATGCAATTTTCAATGGCCTATCCTGATCAACAATTTTCAGAAATTTCAATCTTAAATGATCATCTACATGAATATAGGGCACTTTCCAAAGCAATTTTGTTATTTCCAATGACATTGATGTTGCTTGCGGCGACTGAATACAATTAATATCTGTTGCGGATCTCAAAAGCACAAGCTCTTGTCTCATATTCAAAATAACCTGTTGAAAATCTTCGAAAAATGGCAGAAGTAATTTTAACGGTACGCAATAAGCAAAAGTATTATTAGTTAGTGTTGATGCACTATCAGTGAAACCTGCTAAATCATATGTATTTTTATCGTTTAGTTGTTTCACTAAATATGATTTAATAGTAGAAGTAATACCTACTAGTCGACTCTTTGCAACGACTGTACCTGCCAACTCAAATCGTATCTCATCAAACATATGTGCTACTGCATTTGAACTGAGCGTATATGCAGCCTCAACCGGCAGATCATCAGGTTTGTCTTTTGCCGGCGCTTTTGTACATGTAATTTTCCCCTCAACAATAAGAAAAGATTTTGCAACTAATGAAATAAGGTCATGAGACGATTTCGACAAACGTATTTCATCATTGTTATTAAATTTCAAATTACCATATGGCGCATGCGTATGATAATCAAATTTTGTTATATCTGAATAATAGTGTATGTCTTGTTCAACATTTAGTATGTCACTAATTGCTGCCGCGTGTTTTGACGACATATTTCCAATTCACTTTAAAACCAAGCTTTTCTAAAAACCTTGCTCGATTATGTGTTATCAGTTTCACGGACTGATAAGTACTAACCGGTTGCTGCATGCTAAAAGCAGACCTACCGCCGCCACCACTCCGCACCCTCCTTGCGCCTAGGTTGTTATACACAACAAAACCCATTCTGTAGCGCTTCTTGCTCTCTCGCTTGTGTTGTTTGCGTGACTAATGCTCACATCATTCTAACACGATCCATCACTGCCTCTCTCTCTCTCTATTCCTTCTTTCTAATGTGTACTCTTATTGTTATACTATCGCCGCGGAAATCAACTAGTTTACCATTCTGATCAACTACTTGAATTACAATAGATTGAATTCTGTGCGTGTTTAATGGAAAGTAAATAATTGGCGATGGTGATTCATTTATTAGAAAACCAGGTGCAACCTTTGGTAGGAATTCGAAAATTGTATGAACCTCTTGCCCATTTCGATAACTGCCGCATGCAATATTACAAGTAACCTGGAACGATGTTATATTTGTAATGGATACTAAACGTTTAGAATAATGCCATTTATTTGCTGCAAGAATTTCTCTATCAAAACCGAGTATATCGGCTAGTGATGTGTTCATTGTTAAATCAACATCTTTATCTGCTTTCAATTCACATAGCATTGTCGTATTATTTCCTTGTATAATTAGATTTGAACTATCAACGTTCAATTTTCTCTTCATTTCATTTATTATACGATCAATTTCGTAAGAGCCTGTATCCAAATCAATCAAGCTATCACCATACTTAAAAGATGAGTTGACATTTTTAATTATATTCGGTACACTATTGTATGTCCATAAATTAATCAAACCAATTTCATATTGATAGCATGCGTCTAGCTCTAGTACAGTGGGAAGTACTTCAATTAAACAACTGCTGCTGCTGCTACGGTCTTTAGATGATAATGTTATTACAACCATTGCTAAAGTTTTACCACCACCTTCTTTCATACACATCTACAAGTGAACTGTCTGCTATAACGCATCTGCAAGAAATAAAAGACAAAATGACCGCATACATTACTATTTAGTGTTTGTA